>NW_024712343.1:0-24865 GCF_018991925.1 Homarus americanus
CTCATCGAGTATAACAAATTCCCCTGATCGAGTATAACAAATCCGCCAAATCGAGTATAACAAAGTCCCCTGGTCGAGTATAACAAAGTCCCCTGTTCAAGTCTAACAACGTCCCCTTATCGAGTATAGCAAATTCCCCTTATCGAGTATAACAAAGCCCCCTGGACGAGTATAACATATCCCCTGATCGAGTACAACAAAGTCCCTAGTGGAGTATAACAAAGTCCCCTTATCGAGTAAAACACAGTCTCCTGGTCGAGTATAACAAAGTTTTCTAATCGAGTATAACAAAGGCCCCTGGTCGAGTATAACAAAGTTCTTTGACCGAGCATAACAAAGTCCCCTGATCGAGTATAACAAAGTCCCCTAATCAAGTATAACAAAGTCCCCTGATCGAGTATAACAAAGTCCCATGATCGAGTAGGACAAAGTCCCCTGATCGAGTATAACAAAGTCCCCTGATCGAGTATAACAAATCCCCCTGAACGAGTATAACAAAGTCCCCTGAACCGAGTACAACAAAGTCCCCTGATCGAGTATAACATATCCCCTGATCGAGTTCAACAAAGTCCCTAGTGGAGTATAACATAGTCCCCTAATCGAGTCTAACAAAGTCTCCTGGTCGAGTATAACAAAGTTTTCTTATCGAGTATAACAAAGGCCCCTGTTTGAGTATAACAAAGTCCTCTGATCGAATATAACAAACTCCCCTGATCGAGTATAACACATCACTTGATCAATTATAACAAAAGTCCTCTGGTCGAGTATAACAAAGTCCCCTGATCGAGTAGTAAAAAGTCCCCTGGTCGAGTATAACAAAGTCCCCTGATCGAGAATAACAAAGTCCCCTGGTCGATTATAACAAAGTCCCCTGATCGAGTATAACAAAGGCCCCTCATCGAGTATAACAAAGTCCATTGGTCATGTACAAAAAAGTCCCCTGATCGAGTATAACAAAGTCCCCTGATCGAGTATAAAAAAGTCCACTGATCGCGTATAACATATCCCCTGATCAAGTATAACAAAGTCCTCTGGTTGAGTATAAGGAAGTTCCCTTATCGAGTATAACAAAGTCCCCTAATCGAGTATAACAAAGGCCCCTGGTCGAGTATAACAAAGTCCCCTGATCGAGTATAACAAAAGTCCCCTGATCGAGTATAACAAAGTCCCCTGATCGAGTATAAAAAAGGCCCCTGGTCCAGTATAACAAAGTCCCCTGATCGAGTATAAAAAAGTCCCCTGGCCCTGTATAACAAAGTCCCCAGATCGAGCATAACAAAGTTCTCTGATCGATAATAACAAAGTCCCGTAATTGAGTAAAACAAAGGCCCCTGAACCAAGTATAACAAATTCCCCTGATCGAGTATAACAAATTCCTCTGGTCGAGTATAAAAAAGTCCCCTGATCGAGTATAACAAAGTCCCCTGATCGAGTATAACAAAGTCCTCTGGTCGAGTATAAAAAAGTCCCCTGATCGAGTATAACAAGTCCTTTGGTCAAGTATAACAAAGTCCCCATATCGAGTAAAACAAAGGCCCCTCATCGAGTATAGCAAAGTCCATTGGTCAAATATAGGAAAGTCCACCGATCGAGTATAACAAAGTCCCCCGATCTTGTATAACAAAGGCCTCTAGTCGAGTATGACAGAGTCCCATGATCAAGTATAAAAAAGTCTCCTGGTCGAGTATAACAAAGTCCCCAGATCGAGTATAACAAAGTCCTCTGGTCGAGTATAAAAAAGTCCCCTGGTCGAGTATAACAAAGTCCCCATATCGAGTAAAACAAAGGCCCCTCATCGAGTATAGCAAAGTCCATTGGTCAAATATAGGAAAGTCCACCGATCGAGTATAACAAAGGCCTCTGGTCGAGTATGACAAAGTCCCCTGATCGAGTACAACAAAGTCCCCTGTTCGAGAATAACAAAATCCCTTGGTTGAGTATAACAAAGTCCCCTGATCGAGTATAACATATCCCCTGATCAAGTATAAGAATGTCCTCTGGTCGAGTATAAAAAAGTCCCCTGATCGCGTATAACAAAGTCTCTTGGTCGAGTATAACAAAGTCCCTTGATCGAGTATAACAAAGGCCCATCATTGAGTATAACAAAGTCCATTGGTCAAGTATAAAAAAGTCCCATGGTCGAGTATAACAAAGTCGCCTAATCAAGTATAACAAAGTCCCCTGATCGAGTATAACAAAGCCCACTAATCAAGTATAACATATCACCTGATCAAGTATAACAAATTCCTCTGGTCGAGTATAACAAAGTCCCCTGATCGAGTATAACAAAGTCCCCAGGTCGAGTATAACAAAGTCCCCTGATCGAATATAACAAAGTCCCCTGATCAAGTATAAAAAATCCCCTGGTCGAGTATAACAAAGTCCCCTGATCGAGTATAACAAAGTCACCTGGTCGAGTATAGCAAAGTCCCCTGGTCGAGTATAACAAAGCCCCCTCATCGAGTATAACAAAGGTCCCTAATCGAGTATAACAAAGTCCCCTGATCGAGTATAACAAAGTCCCCTGATCGAGTATAGCAAAGGGCCCTGCTCCAGTAAGACAAAGACTCTTTATCGAGTATAACAAAGTCCCCTGATCGTGTATAACAAAGGCCCCTGATCGAGTACAAAAAAGGCCCCTAAGAGAGTATAACAAATCCACCAGATCGAGAGTAATAAAGTCCTTGTCTGGTATACCAAAAGTCTCCTGATCGAGTATTAAAAAGTCCCTGGTCGAGTAAGTAACAAAGTCCCTGATCGATATAACAAAATCCCATGATCGAGTAACAGTCCTCTGGTCGATCGAGTATAACAACGCCCCCTGGACGAGTATAACAAAGTCCCCTGAACCGAGTACAACAAAGTCCCCTCATCGAGTATAGCATATCCCCTGATCGAGTACAACAAAGTCCGTAGTGGAGTATAACAAATTCCCCTAATCGAGTAAAACAAAGTCCCCTGATCGAGTATAACAAACTCCCCTGGTCGAGTATAGCAAAGTCCTCTGGTAGAGTATAACAACGCCCCCTCATCTAGTGTAACAAAGGCCCCTAATCGAGTATAACAAAGTTCCCTGATCGAGTATAACAAAGTCCCTTGATCGAGTATAACAAAAGTCCCCTGGTCGAGTATTGCAAAGTCCCCTGATCGAGTATAACAAAGCCTCCTGTTAGAGTACAACAAAGTCCCCTGATCGAGTATTACAAAGCCCCCTCATCGAGTATAACAAAGGCCCCTAATCGAGTACAACAAAGTCCCTAGTGGAGTATAACAAAGTCCCCTTATCGAGTAAAACACAGTCTCCTGGTCGAGTATAACAAAGTTTTCTAATCGAGTATAACAAAGGCCCCTGGTCGAGTATAACAAAGTTCTTTGACCGAGCATAACAAAGTCCCCTGATCGAGTATAACAAAGTCCCCTAATCAAGTATAACAAAGTCCCCTGATCGAGTATAACAAAGTCCCATGATCGAGTAGGACAAAGTCCCCTGATCGAGTATAACAAAGTCCCCTGATCGAGTATAACAAATCCCCCTGAACGAGTATAACAAAGTCCCCTGAACCGAGTACAACAAAGTCCCCTGATCGAGTATAACATATCCCCTGATCGAGTTCAACAAAGTCCCTAGTGGAGTATAACATAGTCCCCTAATCGAGTCTAACAAAGTCTCCTGGTCGAGTATAACAAAGTTTTCTTATCGAGTATAACAAAGGCCCCTGTTTGAGTATAACAAAGTCCTCTGATCGAATATAACAAACTCCCCTGATCGAGTATAACACATCACTTGATCAATTATAACAAAAGTCCTCTGGTCGAGTATAACAAAGTCCCCTGATCGAGTAGTAAAAAGTCCCCTGGTCGAGTATAACAAAGTCCCCTGATCGAGAATAACAAAGTCCCCTGGTCGATTATAACAAAGTCCCCTGATCGAGTATAACAAAGGCCCCTCATCGAGTATAACAAAGTCCATTGGTCATGTACAAAAAAGTCCCCTGATCGAGTATAACAAAGTCCCCTGATCGAGTATAAAAAAGTCCACTGATCGCGTATAACATATCCCCTGATCAAGTATAACAAAGTCCTCTGGTTGAGTATAAGGAAGTTCCCTTATCGAGTATAACAAAGTCCCCTAATCGAGTATAACAAAGCCCCTGGTCGAGTATAACAAAGTCCCCTGATCGAGTATAACAAAAGTCCCCTGATCGAGTATAACAAAGTCCCCTGATCGAGTATAAAAAAGGCCCCTGGTCCAGTATAACAAAGTCCCCTGATCGAGTATAAAAAAGTCCCCTGGCCCTGTATAACAAAGTCCCCAGATCGAGCATAACAAAGTTCTCTGATCGATAATAACAAAGTCCCGTAATTGAGTAAAACAAAGGCCCCTGAACCAAGTATAACAAATTCCCCTGATCGAGTATAACAAATTCCTCTGGTCGAGTATAAAAAAGTCCCCTGATCGAGTATAACAAAGTCCCCTGATCGAGTATAACAAAGTCCTCTGGTCGAGTATAAAAAAGTCCCCTGATCGAGGATAACAAAGTCCCCTGGTCGAGTATAACAAAGTCCCCATATCGAGTAAAACAAAGGCCCCTCATCGAGTATAGCAAAGTCCATTGGTCAAATATAGGAAAGTCCACCGATCGAGTATAACAAAGTCCCCCGATCTTGTATAACAAGGGCCTCTAGTCGAGTATGACAAAGTCCCCTGATCAAGTATAAAAAAGTCTCCTGGTCGAGTATAACAATTCCCCTGATCGAGTATAACAAAGTCCTCTGGTCGAGTATAAAAAAGTCCCCTAATCGAGTATAACAAAGTCCCTGGTCGAGTATAACAAAGTCCCCATATCGAGTAAAACAAAGGCCCCTCATCGAGTATAGCAAAGTCCATTGGTCAAATATAGGAAAGTCCACCGATCGAGTATAACAAAGGCCTCTGGTCGAGTATGACAAAGTCCCCTGATCGAGTACAACAAAGTCCCCTGTTCGAGAATAACAAAATCCATTGGTTGAGTATAACAAAGTCCACTGATCGAGTAAAACATATCCCCTGATCAAGTATAAGAAAGTCCTCTGGTCAGGTATAAAAAAGTCCCCTGATCGCGTATAACAAAGTCTCCTGGTCGACTATAACAAAGTCCCTTGATCGAGTATAACAAAGGCCCATCATTGAGTATAACAAAGTCCATTGGTCAAGTATAAAAAAATCCCCTGGTCGAGTATAACAAAGTCGCCTAATCAAGTATAACAAAGTCCCCTGATCGAGTATAACAAAGTCCCCTAATCAAGTATAACATATCACCTGATCAAGTATAACAAATTCCTCTGGTCGAGTATAACAAAGTCCCCTGATCGAGTATAACAAAGTCCCAGGTCGAGTATAACAAAGTCCCCTGATCGAATATAACAAAGTCCCCTGATCAAGTATAAAAAATCCCCTGGTCGAGTATAACAAAGTCCCCTGATCGAGTATAACAAAGTCACCTGGTCGAGTATAGCAAAGTCCCCTGGTCGAGTATAACAAAGCCCCCTCATCGAGTATAACAAAGGCCCCTAATCGAGTATAACAAAGTCCCCTGATCGAGTATAACAAAGTCCCCTGATCGAGTATAGCAAAGGGCCCTGCTCCAGTAAGACAAAGTCTCTTGATTGAGTATAACAAAGTCCTCTGATCGTGTATAACAAAGGCCCCTCATCGAGTATAACAAATTCCCCTGATCGAGTATAACAAATCCACCAGATCGAGTATAACAAAGTCCTCTGGTCGAGTATAACAAAGTCCCCTGATCGAGTATTAAAAAGTCCCCTGGTCGAGTATAACAAAGTCCCCTGATCGAGTATAACAAATCCCATGATCGAGTATAACAAAGTCCCCTGATCGAGTATAACAAAGTCCTCTGATCGAGTATAACAAAGCCCCCTGGACGAGTATAACAAAGTCCCCTGAACCGAGTACAACAAAGTCCCCTCATCGAGTATAACATATCCCTGATCGAGTACAACAAAGTCCGTAGTGGAGTATAACAAATTCCCCTAATCGAGTAAAACAAAGTCCCCTGATCGAGTATAACAAACTCCCCTGGTCGAGTATAGCAAAGTCCTCTGGTAGAGCATAACAAAGCCCCCTCATCGAGTGTAACAAAGGCCCCTAATCGAGTATAACAAAGTTCCCTGATCGAGTATAACAAAGTCCCTTGATCGAGTATAACAAAAGTCCCCTGGTCGAGTATTGCAAAGTCCCCTGATCGAGTATAACAAAGCCTCCTGTTAGAGTACAACAAAGTCCCCTGATCGAGTATTACAAAGCCCCCTCATCGAGTATAACAAAGGCCCCTAATCGAGTATAACAAAGTCCCCTGATCGAGTATAACAAAGTCCCCTGATCGAGTATAACAAAGTCCCCTGGTTGAGTATAACAAAGTCCCCTCATCGAGTATAACATATCCCTTGATCGAGTATAACAAAGTCCCTCTGGTATAACAAAGTCCCCTGATCGAGTATAACAAAGTCCCCTGATCGAGTATAAAAAAGTCCCCTGATCGAGTATAACAAAGTCCCCTCGTCGAGTATAACAAAGTCCCCTGATCGAATATAACAAAGGCCCCTCATCGAGTATAACAAAGTCCCCTGATCGAGTATAAAAAAGTCCCCTGATCGAGTATAACAAAGTCCCTTGCTCGAGTATAACAAAGTTCCCTGATCTAGTATAACAAAGGCCCCTCATCGTGTATAACAAAGCCCCCTGCTCGAGTATTTAAAGTCCCCTGATCTAGTAAAGCAAAGGCCCCTCATCGAGTATAACAAAGGCCCCTCATCGAGAATAACAAAGTCCCCTGATCGAGTATTACAAAGCCGCCGAATCGAGTATAACAAAGTCCCCTGGTCGAGAATAACAAAGTCCCCTGTTCGAGTCTAACAAAGTCCCTTTAACGAGTATAACAAATTTTCCATATCGAGTATAACAAAGTACCCTTATCAGGAATAACAAAGTCCCCTAATCGAGTATAACAAAGGCCCCTGGTCGAGTATAGCAAAGTCCCTTGATCGAGAATAACAAAAGTCCCCTGGTCGAGTATTGCAAAGTCCCCTGATCGAGTATAACAAAGCCTCTTGTTGGAGTATAACAAAGTCCCCTGATCGAGTATTACAAAGCCCCCTGCTCGAGTACAACAAAGTCCCCTGATCGAGTATAACAAAGTCCCCTCATCGAGTATAACAAAGACCACTGATCGAGTCCAAAAAAGGCCCCTAATCGAGTATAGCAAAGTCCCCTGATCTAGTATAACAAAGGCTCCTCATTGAGTATAACAAAGGCCCTTCATCGAGTATAACAAAGTCCCCTAATCGAGTATAAGAAAGCCGCCTAATCGAGAATAACAAAGTCCCCTGGTCGAGTATAACAAAGTCCCCTTATCGAGTATAACAAAGTCACCTAATCGAGTATAATAAAGGCCCCTGGTCGAGTATAACAAAGTCCCCTGATCGAGTATAACAAAAGTCGCTTGATCGAGTATAACAAAGTCCCCTGATCGAGTAAAAAAAAGTCCCCTGTGTAGGTTATGTATATAAGCTACTGTGCCGAGTAGCAACCCTGTACATAAGCTACTGTGCCGAGTAGCATTTATATATATAATCACGTGGCAACACTGCACGTGTTATGTGGCACATTGCCCCGAGGCTGCCATATGGCAAGGCAGCTTCAGTCTGACTGTGTGAGCCGTGCATGGCACACGCGAGTCACCACTTGTATTTCTCTCATCCATAATAAACGGACTCAGTGTTACTCAGTGTTTCCCTAGCCATCACTGCATTCTTCAGGGCACACCAGTAACCTTCATGGCGCAGTGCCTAGAATCTGTGGACTTACAAAGTGTGTGAACAATGCCGACAATTACGTCTGCCGATGATGAGCGTCGACTCATAGTGTGTTGTGTTGTGTTGCGCTGTGTTTCGCCGCGATGTGCAGTGTTGGGCCGTCACAGTGTGACGGCCCAACACATACTATAGCAGACAGGCTGTAATAATGTTATGTTATTTATCTCAATGACACTACAACCAAATGGTAAGTATTAGCATTCAGATCTTGAGTATTTCTTACTTAACACAACAGTGTGGCGGTGCAACTGTCCCCTATCCTCTGTCCAGTGCACAGAGGCCTCCCCTCCCCTACGTCCCCTTACGTCACACCACCTCCCCTAAACATCCCCCTGACATCATTTCGGTTATTTTCATTAAGAGAGTTACAGGGTGTATTAAAAAGGTATTTGGAGGCTAATTTTGTTTTTCAATTTCTGTGTATGTATGTGTGTGTGTGTGTGTGTGTGTGTGTGTGTGTGTGTGTGTGATAATAATAATTAACGGTTTATTAAAAAAAACATGGCAGCCCGAAGGCTGAAAATATACAACGAACAGAGATGACAAGTTACATATGGTGAAATCGGGGAGTGAGTCACTTGATTGACAAAAGCTTTCAATACAGATACATAAGAAACATAGAGTCAACATATAGATTAACTTTAGATCTGGTACTGTGGGAGCTGGTCTGTAGACATTCTTGTGACCTGCTGTCGGCACCAAGAGTCCTTCCCACTGTCTTGATGGCCGTTGTACCTGACTGCTAAGCCGCTACCTCACTACAGCTGCAGATGTACCACGTGGTCCGAGTAGGTCCTCCAGCTCACACAGGGTGTTGGAGATGGGTCTTGTTTCTCATATGATGTAGTTAGGAATTCATAATTCCTCACCTGGGTGGAGTAGGGAGTCCTCATTTCTCTCCTGGTGTAGTATGGAGTGTTTCTTGGCTTCTCATCCAGTGTTGGGGGTGGCGAGTGTATCGCGGGCTGGGTGTGTCAGGTCAACAGCGGCCTCTAAGTACTGATTGTCGCTCTAACAGTTGTTTCTTCCTTTCGAGTTGAAAGTGTCACTTTTGTATATCAGTTGTGGGTTGATCGTCAATCTTTGCACCGTACTGTTGGTGGGAGGATGTTGATAAATCCAGATGGGGAGGAGATGGGGAAGGAGAAGGGCCTGACAGACCAGGCTGGCAGCTGTCTCCTTGGTCAAGAGACCACAGCCGCGTGAGCGGGCAGCGCCGACTACACACGTCCTTACCCTATGAAGGTTGAAGGAAGTGTGTGTGTGTGTGTGTGGACCTCGTCACACATGACAGCCTTTACATCAGACCTGTGTGGTCTGTCATCTCTCCACCTCGACCCTCCACATAAAACCTTCACTGGACGAAAAGCTTATAATTTTTAGCCCCTCTCCTCAGAGTTATGAGTTAGTGTTAAAATGTATTATAATTGACCTTCCTTCAGTTTCGTTTATCTAGGTGTGTGCTTAAGAAAATACCTTATGTTATATGTAAACAGTTCCCGTAGTTTGATATATACGTTATGTCAAGGCATTCGGTACATCAAGGTACCCACTCAGGTCAGGACTTATGGCTTCAGCTGAGGAGTGGGATGCACGTAAACGTCGGGGAATAAAATGGTCTTGTGGTTGAGGTGTGTTTCTTCGTCCGTTACTGAGGTGACCCTATGCACTTGTGTGTGGAGGAGGGGGGGAGAGAGGAATTGGTTTTAATTTCGCTATTTATTTTTTTGTTACATCTTGCCACAGTATTATCGGATATATACGAGAATGATAATAAATGGCTGTATGAGAATACTTTGTCAGTAATGTACGCTTTCCTAGTATTACAGTATGTTATCTGCCAACCTTTATCTACGAAAAATATGAATGTTTTAACCCAGTTATGTGTATCTGAAGGATTACTAGTGGACATTATTTTTCTTTGAGTAATAACATAGTCACACACCCGAGCGTGAATTTTGGAACGAACTATTTACTTTTGACATATCAATACTAAAATATTGCTCCGAAACTACTAATAATTTCAAGTATACAGGCGCGTATTAGTTAAAATATACAGATTAAAGTAATGATTTCAGTTAATACGGACATACACGATATATTACTTTTATAATTAAGTGATATTCTGGTAACCAAACCCACTATAAATGACAGAAACTTACTTTACATATATAAGTTATAAGTTTTTGTTAACATACCGTTTATTATGAACCTTTCCAAGTACACCTAAAAGATATCTCATGAACACGGAAATATTGTGCCTACTTTTTAACACTAATTGATGACGTCAGGCAGCTATCAGGGCTACCAACATATCGGAAAAAATCAGTAATATGATCTGACAACATTATTGTTATTAGGGTCTCCTCCAGGTTATCTGTATATAAGCCTACTGCGTCTCATGCATTCTGACGTAGTTGTAGTACGTCTCATGCATCTGGCGTAGTTGTAGTGCGTCTCGTGTATTCTCACGTAGTTGTAGTGTGTCTCATGCATCTGACGTAGTTGTAGTGTGTCATGCATCTGACGTAGTTGTAGTGTATCATGCATCTGACGTAGTTGTAGTGTGTATCATGCATTAGGACGTAGTTGTAGTGTGTATCATGCATTTGACGTAGTTGTAGTGTGTATCATGCATTAGGACGTAGTTGTAGTGTGTATCATGCATCTGACGTAGTTGTAGTGTGTATCATGCATTAGGACGTAGTTGTAGTGTGTATCATGCATTTGACGTAGTTGTAGTGTATCATGCTTCTGACGTAGTTGTAGTGTATCATGCATCTGACGTAGTTGTAGTGTATCATGCATCTGACGTAGTTGTAGTGTGTATCATGCATTAGGACGTAGTTGTAGTGTGTATCATGCATTTGACGTAGTTGTAGTGTATCATGCATCTGACGTAGTTGTAGTGTGTATCATGCATTAGACGTAGTTGTGTGTATCATGCATCTGACGTAGTTGTAGTGTGTATCATGCATTAGGACGTAGTTGTAGGTATCATGCATCTGACGTAGTTGTGTATCATGCATTAGGACGTAGTAGTAGTGTATCAGCGTATCTGACGTAGTTGTAGTGTGTACTGCATTAGGACGTGCTTGTAGTGTATCATACCCGACGTAGTTGTAGTGTATCATGCATCTGACGTAGTTGTAGTGTGTATCATGCATTAGGACGTAGTTGTAGTGTATCATGCATCTGACGTAGTTGTAGTGTGTATCATGCATTAGGACGTAGTTGTAGTGTATCATGCATCTGACGTAGTTGTAGTGTGTATCATGCATTAGGACGTAGTTGTAGTGTATCATGCATCTGACGTAGTTGTAGTGTGTATCATGCATTAGGACGTAGTTGTAGTGTATCATGCATCTGACGTAGTTGTAGTGTGTATCATGCATTAGGACGTAGTTGTAGTGTATCATGCATCTGACGTAGTTGTAGTGTGTATCATGCATTAGGACGTAGTTGTAGTGTATCATGCATCTGACGTAGTTGTAGTGTGTATCATGCATTAGGACGTAGTTGTAGTGTATCATGCATCTGACGTAGTTGTAGTGTGTATCATGCATTAGGACGTAGTTGTAGTGTATCATGCATCTGACGTAGTTGTAGTGTGTATCATGCATTAGGACGTAGTTGTAGTGTATCATGCATCTGACGTAGTTGTAGTGTGTATCATGCATTAGGACGTAGTTGTAGTGTATCATGCATCTGACGTAGTTGTAGTGTGTATCATGCATTAGGACGTAGTTGTAGTGTATCATGCATCTGACGTAGTTGTAGTGTGTATCATGCATTAGGACGTAGTTGTAGTGTGTCTCATGCATCTGACGTAGTTGTAGTGTGTATCATGCATTAGGACGTAGTTGTAGTGTATCATGCATTAGGACGTAGTTGTAGTGTATCATGCATCTGACGTAGTTGTAGTGTGTATCATGCATTAGGACGTAGTTCTAGTGTGTCTCATGCATCTGACGTAGTTGTAGTGTGTCATGCATCTGACGTAGTTGTAGTGTATCATCAAGTATCTGACGTAGTTGTAGTGTGTATCATGCATTAGACGTAGTTGTAGTGTGTCTCTGCGTATCTGACGTAGTTGTAGTGTATCATGCATCTGACGTAGTTGTGTGTACTGGCGCATTAGACGAAGTTGTAGTGTCTCTCTGGCGCATCTGACGAAGTTGTGGTGTGTGTTTATCTGACGTAGTTGTAGTGTGTCATGCATCTGACGTAGTTGTAGTGTACTGGGCGCATTAGGACGTAGTTGTAGTGTTCTCATGCATCTGACGTAGTTGTAGTGTGTCAGCGCATCTGACGTAGTTGTAGTGTATCATGCATCTGACGTGTAGTTGTAGTGTGTCTCATGCATTCTGACGTAGTTGTAGTGTGTATCATGCATTAGGACGTAGTTGTAGTGTCTCATGCATTCTGACGTAGTTGTAGTGTGTATCATGCATTAGGGCGTAGTTGTAGTGTGTCATGCATCTGACGTAGTTGTAGTGAGCCTCATGCATCTAACGTAGTTGTAGTGTGTCATGCATCTGACGTAGTTGTAGTGTATCATTCATCTGACGTAGTTGTAGCGTGCCTCATGCATCTGACGTAGTTGTAGTGTGTCATGCATCTGACGTAGTTGTAGTGTGTCATGCATCTGACGTAGTTGTAGTGTGTCATGCATCTGACGTAGTTGTAGTGTGCCATGCATCTGACGTAGTTGTAGCGTGCCTCATGCATCTGGCGTAGTTGTAGTGTGTCATGCATCTGACGTAGTTGTAGTGTGTATCATGCATTAGGACGTAGTTGTAGTGTGTCATGCATCTGACGTAGTTGTAGTGTATCATGCATCTGACGTAGTTGTAGCGTGCCTCATGCATCTGGCGTAGTTGTAGTGTGTCAGCGTATTAGGACGAAGTTGTAGTGCCCTATGCATCTGACGTAGTTGTAGTGTATCATGCATCTGACGTAGTTGGTAGTGTGTATCATGCATTAGACGTAGTTGTAGTGTCTCGCGCATCTGACGTAGTTGTAGCGTGCCGCTTAATGACGTAGTTGCAGGTATCATGCATCTGACGTAAAGTTGTGGTGTGTATCATGCATTAGACGTAGTTGTAGTACGTCTCATGCATCTGGCGTAGTTGTAGTGCGTCTCGTGTATTCTCACGTAGTTGTAGTGTGTCTCATGCATTAGGACGTAGTTGTAGTGTCTCTCATGCATTCTGACGTAGTTGTAGTGTGTATCATGCATTAGGACGTAGTTGTAGTGTCTCTCATGCATTCTGACGTAGTTGTAGTGTGTATCATGCATTAGGACGTAGTTGTAGTGTATCATGCATCTGACGTAGTTGTAGCGTGCCTCATGCATCTGACGTAGTTGTAGTGTGTCATGCATCTGACGTAGTTGTAGTGTGTCATGCATCTGACGTAATTGTAGTGTATCATGCATCTGACGTAGTTGTAGCGTGCCTCATGCATCTGACGTAGTTGTAGTGTGTCATGCATCTGACGTAGTTGTAGTGTGTCATGCATCTGACGTAGTTGTAGTGTGCCATGCATCTGACGTAGTTGTAGTGTCTCTCATGCATTCTGACGTAGTCGTAGTGTGTATCATGCATTAGGACGTAGTTGTAGTGTGTCATGCATCTGACGTAGTTGTAGTGTGCCACATGCATCTGACGTAGTTGTAGTGTGTCATGCATCTGACGTAGTTGTAGTGTATCATGCATCTGACGTAGTTGTAGCGTGTCCGCGCATCTGGCGTAGTTGTAGTGTGTCATGCATCTGACGTAGTTGTAGTGTGTCATGCATCGACGTAGTTAGCGTATCATGCATCTGACGTAGTTGTAGTGTGTGTCTCATGCATCTGACGTAGTTGTAGTGTGTCATGCATCTGACGTAGTTGTAGTGTATCATGCATCTGACGTTGTAGTGTGTATCATGCATTAGGGACGAAGGTAGTGTGTATCATGCATCTGACGTAGTTGTAGTGTATCATGCATCTGACGTAGTTGTAGTGTGTATCATGCATTAGGACGTAGTTGTAGTGTCTCTCATGCATCTGACGTAGTTGTAGTGTATCATGCATCTGACGTAGTTGTAGTGTGTCATGCATCTGACGTAGTTGTAGTGTATCATGCATTAGGACGTAGTTGTAGTGTCTCTCATGCATCTGACGTAGTTGTAGTGTATCATGCATCCGACGTATGTAGTGTATCATGACTGACGTAGTTGTAGTGTCTCTTGCATTTTGACGTAGTTGTGTGTGTATCGCGCATTAGGACGTAGTTGTAGTGTCTCTCATGCATTCTGACGTAGCTGTAGTGTTTTATCATGCATTAGGACGGAGTTGTAGTGTATCATGCATCTGACGAGTTGTAGCGCGTCTCATGCATCTGACGTGAAGCTGTAGTGTGTCGCGCATCTGACGTAGTTGTAGTGTATCATGCATCTGACGTATAGCGCGTGCCTCATGCATCTGACGAAGTTGTAGTGTGTCATGCATCTGACGTAGTTGTAGTGTGTCATGCATCTGACGAAGCAGTGTATCATGCATCTGACGAAGCTGTAGCGTGCCTCATGCATTAGGACGTAGTTGTAGTGTGTCATGCATCTGACGTAGGTGTAGTGTGTCATGCATTTGACGTAGTTGTAGTGTGCTTCATGCATTCTGAAGTAGTTGTAGTGTGTCTCATGCATTCTGACGTAGTTGTAGTGTGTATCATGCATTAGGACGTAGTTGTAGTGTGTCTCATGCATTCTGACGTAGTTGTAGTGTGTATCATGCATTAGGACGTAGTTGTAGTGTGTCATGCATCTGACGTAGTTGTAGTGTATCATGCATCTGACGTAGTTGTAGTGTATCATGCATCTGACATAGTTGTAGTGTGCCTCATGCATCTGACGTAGTTGTAGTGCATCTAAAACACTCCTGACGTGGTTGTAGTGCGTTATATATACCTTCTGACGTAGTTGTAGTGTGTCTAAAAGACTAAAACACTCTTGAAGGTAGATGTAGTGCGTTATATACATTCTGACGTAGCTGTAGTGCATCTAAAACACACATGACGTAAATGTAGTGCGTTACAGTATATACATTCTGACGTAGCTGAAGTGCGTCTTATACACTCTTGACGTAGTTATAGTGCATCTAAAACACTCATGTCGTGCTTTGATGTGCGTTATATACATTCTGATGTAGTTGTAGTGTATCTAAAACACTCTTGACATAAATGTAGTGCGTTACAGTATATACATTTTGACGTGGTTGTAGTGCGGTATGTTGGTGAGGGGTAGTTTGTGGGGGGTGTTGGTGAGGGGTTTGTGGGGGTGATGGTTAGGGGTGTTGGTGGGGGTGTTGGTGAGGGGTAGTTTGTGTAGGGTGTTGGTAAGGGATGGTTGGTGTAGTGTTGGTGAGGATGTCTACCGTTTTCGTTCGATAATGACTTGTGTACTGTATATGTTAACCTTATAGACCGTGTACTAACCTAGAGATGCGAACTAAAACACCGTAATAGTTGTTGAAACAGTAATAATACCATAACCTCAAGAACAACAACAATCTACGGCGCCTTACTTGATCGGGTTGTGTTGTAGTTGTGGGGTCCTCGTGTGATGTAGTACTAAAGGAAGCAATAAAAGCAGTATCTATCCCTCTGATGTACAGTTGCCAGCAAAAGTCCTCCCACAGCCCTGCTACACAGGGCTGTGGTAGGACTTTTTGTTGGCAACTGCACATAGAATCATAGTCAGATGAGATGTGACAAAGTAGTCATTAAGTATCACTCCGAGGGTACAGCCAGCCTGGTATGTTATCAGCGTGGAGCGTCACAACAGTCTTGCTCTAATGATGTGATGTAATCAGCGTCCAGGTAA
Organism: Homarus americanus; assembly: GCF_018991925.1. NCBI lineage: Eukaryota > Metazoa > Arthropoda > Malacostraca > Decapoda > Nephropidae > Homarus > Homarus americanus. Next base: position 15,739 of record NW_024712343.1, read on the forward strand.
GGCCGGGGTAAGACTGGTAGGGGGTGTTCCTTGTTGTAAATTGTCCACCGCGTCCCCCCTCACCCTCCTCTACCCTCGTGCCTGCTCCGGTTCATCTGATGGTATTGATAGCGTCAGGTTTTATTACGGGAGAGTATTTTGAGGGGTGGGGCGCCCCATCCTCCCAGCCCTATCCCACCTCGTCCTGCCCCGCCCCACCCAGCCCCGCCACCATACCCCTCGACCACAGACTTCCTACCTCCACACCTCGCCTTAGTTATCGTTAAGAAATGCATTAAAATATCTTCTTTCAGAATGTATTTTCAAAATCAGTCTGGTATTTCGGTATTGTTTTGTAGATTGAAGTTACTACGGTGGTGGAGTACCGTGCCAGGCAGCCTGGGGGTCGTGGCCACCCGTCACCGTTTAACACGTCAGCTAATATATTATTCAACAAAACACAATGACACATTTCATCTGCATCCCCTATTTTTGTTCGTTTTCATCTTTTGAGTGGCATCTTCGATCAGTTCCTCGATATATCGACAGAAGTCCATAAACTTTCGTTAACACATGTGTGACAACATACTGAATCCGCAACTGATATCACATCAGATCAATGGAAGTTCTCCAAAACTGAATTATTCATGATCTATCATTATGACCAAAATATGTTGACAATTTTATTGGGTAACTGTCTTTAATTTTTTGCCTTATATCTTCAAGATTTCAGAATATTATTTGGAAAACGATCGTAGGTTTGAGGGAGACAGTAGCACACTTTTCACATTTCTTTTGTGGCCATCTTTGTCCGGCGGACAATCGTCGCGCGGCCGCTACGCACCACCACATTGAAATTTTTAACCCCAGTGTTGCCGCATTCACGGTTTTGTACCATTTTTAGTTACGTATTTTTCCTGACATCAGAAAAATATCAAAGCGATCGGTATGTTAAAATGACCTTTCCCTCTCCGGACAATATGGACCAAATTCATATCCCCTTTTCTGATAGCCTCTCGACATGGAACACAGTCGCATACTTTCACCGGTCCCGATGAGATATTTGCCAGAGTATTAAAGGAATGTAAGGAAGAGCTTGTATGCCCTTAGCAAAGTTGTTAAACATGTCCTTAAAAACAGGTGTAGTACCAGAATCCTGGAGGATAGCGAATGTAATACCGATTTTCAAGAAGGGAGATAGATCACTATCCTCTAACTACCGCCCAATCAGTCTAACATCAATAGTAGGCAAATTACTGGAAGCAATTATTTCAAACTCGATTCGAAATCACCTGGAGAAGCACAGATTGATCAATGATTCCCAGCATGGCTTCACAAGCGGGCGCTCTTGTCTAACTAATCTATTAACATTCTTTTCATCAGTTTTCGAATCGGTGGACGAGGGGCACAATTATGATGTGGTATATCTCGACTTTAGCAAAGCCGTCGACAGAGTCCCCCACGAAAGACTAATTAGAAAGGTAGAAGCACATGGCATCAAAGGTAATATCCTTAAATGGATCAGGGCGTGGTTACAGGACAGGAAACAGCGAGTGAGCATTAACGGCACTAAATCCCATTGGAGCAACGTCACTAGTGGAGTTCCCCAAGGCTCAGTACTTGGACCATTATTATTTATTATATACATAAACGACATAGATATCGGCATAGACAGCAACATAAGTAAATTTGCTGATGACACCAAAATAGGCTGTATAATTAAATCTGATGAGGACTCCACAAAACTGGTCTGAAAAATGGCAGATGAAATTCAACGTGGACAAACGTAAAGTACTCAGTATAGGAGATGCAAACAGGGAAACCAGTTACCAGATGAACAACGATGCCATTGAAAAATCCGACTGCGAGAGAGATTTAGGAGTAATGATAAGTAGGGACCTTAAGCCAAGTAAACAATGTATATTTGCTCGAAACAAGGCTAATAAAGTACTTGGGTTCATACAAAGGAGTGTTGGTTACAAGACTAGCGAGGCCATCCTAAAACTATATCTTGCACTTGTGAGACCTCACTTGGATTACGCAGTTCAATTCTGGTTACCTTATTACAGAGTACAGAGACAGGTTAAAGCATCTTAATTTGCACTCCCTCGAGAGACGTAGAGTGAGAGGCGATATGATAGAGGTATATAAATGGAAGTCAGGGCTGAACAAAGGGGACATTACAATGGTACTCAAACTATCCAACCAAGAGCAAACTCGTAACAATGGTTTTAAATTAGACAAATTTAGATTTAGGCGCGAAATAGGTAAACACTGGATTGGTAACATAGGTTGGATGCTCATATGAGCAGTAGGGGTTGGGTGTAAATGGGACTGCCCACTATGGGCCAATAGGCCCGCTGCAGTTTCCTCCATTCTTATGTTCTTATGAGACTGTCCCCTATGTGCGAGAGGACAGAGTCGAAATTCCCTTTTCTTTTGGGGGTATAACGGTCGGTCCGCGGCCTTTCCCGATTCACTAGTTTTTACTAATGCAATAGGAGGCAGAGGACCCGAAAACCCGGACTAAAACGAAATGGGGAAAACTCACTCCTCCTCAACCCCGCTGTAACAAACACTTAATGTGTTGTGCAGGTCGAGGTGAGGTGGTGCGATGTGTACCGAGAGTGACGGTGCAGAGTGAGGGTCACCGGGCAGGACATAGGGCGCTCTGGTGCCTGGTCACGACGCTCACCACGCCACCGCCATCACACCGAGGTTCCGGGAAATGATTCATTCATATCGATTGTTTAGTCCAGTGACGCTGCCAGTTACGAGATGTCCACGTCTTCGCCCGACCACAGCTTGGTCATGTCTACAGCTTGGCCATGATTACAGCGTCATGTCTACAGTTTGGCCATGTTTACAGCGTCATGTCTACAGCTTGGCCATATCTACAGCTTGGCCATATCTACACAGCTTGGCCATGTTCACAGCGTCATGTCTACAGCTTGGCCATGTTCACAGCGCCTTGTCCATAGCTTGGCCATGTCCACAACCTGACCAACTCCATAGTTTAGTCATGTCCACAACTTAGCCATATCTACAGCCTGGTCATATCTATAATCTGGCCATGTACACAACCTGACCACGTTTGCAGCTTGGCCATGTCGCCAATTAAGTCTGGCCATATGAAGAGACTGGCTGTGACTTCAGGCTGACGATGATCACATAATAATCGCTTCAGTTTAGCTTCAGGTGTACATATATATTGGCATACATATGGCTACCCAACTTTTATAAGCTTCAGCACCATCTATAAGCTACACTATGGCTTCGCATGTAACTTCACCGTATTTATAGCTTCACCATATTTACAGCTTCACCGTATTTATAGCTTCACCTTATTTATAGCTTCACCATATTTATAGCTTCACCGTATTTATAGTTTCACTGTATTAGCTACCTTATTCATAGCTTCACCGTATTCATAGCTACCTTATTTATAGCTTCACCGTATTTATGGCTTCACCTTATTTATAGCTTCACCATATTTATAGCTTCCCCCATATTTATAGCTTCACCTTATTTATAGCTTCACTGTATTCATAGCTACCTTGTGCCTTCTTACATTTGTCGTGCTTAGAGTGTACACAGGCTGCATGGGCCTATAATTAATCTAGCCATATACACTCCTTCACTAACTATAATCTGGACGTATACACAACCCTCCCTATTAACTATAATCTGGCCGTATGCACAACCCTCCCTCACTAACTCTAATCTGGCCGTATACACAACCCTCCCTATTAACTATAATCTGGCCGTATGCACAACCCTCCCTCACTACTCTAATCTGGCCTTATACACAACCCTCCCTATTAACTATAATCTGGCCGTATGCACAACCCTCCCTCACTACTCTACTCTGGCCTTATACACAACCCTCCCTATTAACTATAATCTGGCCGTATGCACAACCCTCCCTCACTAACTCTAATCTGGCCGTATACACAACCCTCCTTAATAACTATAATCTGACCGTATACATCCTCCCCCCCCCCTAACTATAATCTGGCGGTACCACATCTCAGTCCACACCGCCATAGGGTGGATACCTAAAATTCTACAGCATTTTCCAACTGTCAGTAGAGGTGATTATTATATGCCGTGACGGCATTGTATTTTGCTTAACACTTACAGTAGTTAAGATGCTTATGTGTGTAAAATGAACCTAACCTAACCCCACCAGAGGTAGTGTTAAGGGTGTTTAATCATCAGGTGAAATAAACTAGGGGGTCTAACCTTCATGTGATCCCTTAACACCATATAGCTTGCTCTCTTTTCCTGACATAGATTTTATAGTACCCAGATTTCATTGTTTGCCAGATAGTGTTGGTGGTGATGTTATCCTTGGACCGTAATAGCAGAGTACTGTATTTGCTTTGTGGGTACAGTACTGATGACTGTATTCGTATACCTCAACCAAATGATACCTTGTACCCTTCAACACGTAACAAACCCTCTAGCTTCAGTATTACCTCCCTATTCTCCCTTCCTATTCCCCCTTCCTAGCATAGATTTGGTATGTAAATTTGCCTACTATAACCAGGTGCTATTGTAAAGATATTATCAACTGTAGCATGTAAGGTAAATACATGATAAGATAGCATAAAACACACACACACACACACACAGCTGTTACACAAAAAAAACAGGTAGGAACAGTTAAGATAAACACTTCGTCAGGAGGAGGAACGCAGCAATCATCCCATGCAGCCGTACAGGTGATGGCGTAGTGTGGAGAGAGATATAGGACATGGCAACCTGCAGGGGACACCAGAAGATTACAGCGTGTGTGTGTAATAATAATAAATAATAATAATTAACGGTTTATTGAAAAAAATTCTGCAGCCCGAAGGCTGAAAATATACACTGGACATAAATGACTTATTACATACATTGGTGGTTTAACAAAAGCCTTCATTAGAGAAAGGTAAAGGAACATACAGTGAACATACAGATTAATGTAGGTGTTGAACAGCAAACTCGTAGTTTAGTAACTCCCTCCCAGATGGTGTTAGGAGGAACTCACGTGGTGTAGTAGTTCCCTCAGATGTTGTTATGAGGGACCTCACGTGGTGTAGTAATTACCTCACAGATGGTGTTATGAGGGGCCTGACGTGGTGTAGTAACTCCCTCACAGATGGTGCTATGAGGGGCCTGACGTGGTGTAGTAATTCCCTCACAGATGGTGTTATGAGGGACCTCACGTGGTGTAGTAACTCCCTCACAGATGGTGTTATGAGGGGCATCACGTGGTGTAGTAATTCCCTCACAGATAGTGTTATGAGGGGCCTGACGTGGTGTAGTAATTCCCTCACAGATGGTGTTATGAGGGGCCTGACGTGGTGTAGTAATTCCCTCACATATGGTGTTATGAGGGACATGTGGTGTAGTAATTCCCTCACAGATGGTGTTATATGAGTGAGGTTTGGTCCCAGGCCTTCCTATCGTAGACGATTAACACATCGGTGGTTGTTGTTGGGTCTCGCGGGGGCCGTTATGATTGGGTACCTGGGACCTCACTGTGTGAAGGTTAACTTGGGTGCGACTGTTACTGTTGAGTTGTTCTCACTGACTTAAGCACTGTTCACCACTGTTCACCTCTGTTTAACACTGGTTTCGTTCCATTCCTAAATGAAATTGTAACTTCTGGCGAGAACTTGTTGATATTCCGGTGGGGAGGAGGGTTCAGGGGAGGGGGTTGGTATGGGCCAACTTAACAGTTGACCTGGCTGCTCCGAGAGGAGCGCCAGGTACGTCTTGACCCTTCGGTGGTCAAGGATGTAGTGTCAAGGATGTATTGTGTGTGTGTATGTGTAAATAATAATGATAATAATAATTAACTGTTTATTGGAAAAGTTCTGCAGCCCGAAGGCTGAAAATATACATTGGACAAAAATGACTTATTACATACAAAGACATGGGGTGGGTGGGTCGTTTAACAAAAGCTTTCATTATTGAAAGGAGAAGGAATAATGATTGCACATACAAATTATTATAGTTTACAGTTGATGGCCCGGGCCTGGACTGGTCATGGAGACACCAGGTGGTGTGGTGTTCACGTGGTGTAGTAACTCGTCCTCGGGTGTTGATATGAGTGACCTCACGTGTATGTGTGCGTATAGATTTATTCGTTTTGTTTATCATAGATTGCAAACGTAACTAATTTTATGGTCCTTTCGTTCCCTCTCTATAGATTTTCATAATTTTGTTTGGTCTTTATTATTATTATTGTTATTTTTATCTTTTTTTGGGGGGGGGTGTCATTCTCTCTCTCTCTCTCTCTCTCTCTCTCTCTCTCTCTCTCTCTCTCTCTCATCAAGATATGTATATTTGACTGAAATACTTTTAATCTCTTCATGAACTTTTATTACAATACTGAAATTATAACTTGAACGTCGTATTAGAGGTTTACATTATAAAGTGACTTATCAGAAGGAGAGAAATGACTGCACTGGACAATCCCTCGAGTGACGTCTTCAGATTCCTAGTTAAATCTCATACATTGTCTTCTCTTCAGGGAACTTCCAGTGTGTATACAGTCGGGGTCAAAAGTTCGTTCCATCCCATTATGAAGCAGCATCGACCCCAAATGAGACAAAACAGTCAGTTCGGAGACTCATTCTCGCGACTCTGTTTCACCACAGGAGCGAACTTTTATCCATGACTGTATTTTATTCATTTTTATTTTTTGATGAGAATATAATCTTGACGTACTATTTGCATGTTTTAGCATTTATTTATTTATTTATTTATTTATTTATTTATTTTGGGGTGGGGGGGGGGGTATGAAGGTTTGTCATTAATTCTGGACTTAAACCTTATGATGGGAGTGCTTAAGAAAAGTATGTTACCTCAGTAGTTTTTTTCTTTTGATAATTGCAGAATGTAAACACCATCATTTGAGGTTTGGTTAGGTTAGGTTAGGTTAGGTTAGAATTACACAGAACATTATGTAATTTGCTGATGTTTTAAGCTATTGGACTTTGATTGGGCTTTATTATATATAAGTAGTTAACAGTTATTTGTTTCACACAGTTATCTGGATTCTGGTAAGGCCTTTCTTTAAAGTGGTATCAACAGATGTCTTTGAGCTGGTTTTTATTCCTGAGTGTGTGTCCTTTAGAGGCACAGACGAACTTGTTGGTTGGTTGTGCTCGCTGGACGACAGGTGGAAGGCTGCCGGTCACACCTGCACCAGCTCACATACTCAACCTGTAGAAGAAGTAATTGTCTTGTTGTTCTAAAGTGGATGTTTGATGTTTTTCAGATGTTTATAGTAGGAGTCACAGATGGTGTAAACAGAGTAACGATCAGTACAACAACAGATTTACCAAAGTATACTGTTTACACACAAAATACATATGTAAACATGTATTTTGTTAACATGTATTTTGTTACTGTGATTTCTTCTGAGATATCATAACAGTGATAAAGACCGCTTAATATTCCTGATGTTGGGATAATTGTTTGTCTTATGCGTACGGATGTTACTGCTGTCTACACACACACACACACACACACACACACCATATTAACAAACGTGTACATGGCGCGTCTTCACCATACTGTATATAGACAGGTAGCATCAAGTGTTGTGTTGCTCAGCAGAGACGACTGAGGGGTCACACGGGTCCCAGTTTTAGGTCCTGATTATAAAAGGACTTCATCGTACCTAGGACTGAGACGGATTAGAATTAAGGACCTACTAGGATCTTGGTAGATTAGGTTAGGTTAGGTTAGGTTGGAGTCTATGTGGACTGGGCCCGTTTAAACAATCACCCACACAACCACCAGACCAGGGCCACAACAAGACCGAAAAGTGTAAAGAAAAAAAAGTTGACTCGTATATTAAAAATGTCTACACAATGACAAATATCGCCTCTTAATCATTATTTTTTGAGTCTGACCACACGATAAAACCCTCGAGTGTCTGATAAAGGTTCTCCAGATACCGCTGACAACACGATATGGCCATTAAAACCCAGCGGGGGGGGGTAGTGACTCAATGTGGCCTGGCATTTTTTTTTTACGGGGATTAGCCCACCCAGGCACAGGTCACTGACCCACATCGGGGCCTAGAGGGCGAAAATGTAATAATGATCATAATAATAATACAAATAATAATAATAATAATAATAATAATAATAATAATAATAATAATAATAATAATAATAATAATAATAATAATAATAAAGAAATACAAAATGAAAAAAATCAAAAGTGAGAAACAATATATGTATATTGTGTTGTCAGTAGTAAGAGAAACAATTGAGACCAATTGAGATCCTGCATTTTTTTTTTTTTACGGGGATTAGCCCACCCGGGCACAGGTCACTGACCCACATCAGGGCCCGGGGGGCGAAAATTTATTAATAATAATAATAATTCATAGTAAGTAAAATTTATAATTAAAAGTAAAACAAAATATTAATGGTAATAATAATAATAATAACAACACTGTGATAATAATACATACAAAGAAATGCAGGAATGAAAAAAATCAACAGTGAAAAATGCTATATATGTATGTTGTTTTGTCATGTAATAGAAAAAATTGAGACCCTGCAATTGTGTGTAAATGAGGCATGAAGTCAGATCAGCAACCTGGGACTTGGTGTGTAGTAGTACTGTGGGGTGAAGGAAGTCCCTCTACTCTCCCACTACCATCTCACAGACACCAAACCTAAATTAACCTAATCTAAAATAAAATGAAAATCCAGTTTGGTTTATTAAAGAAACAGTTATAGGGTAAGAGAACTCCGTATTCAACCTGTATAATTTTATTTTATCGGTCACTAAGGTGTGTCGTGTTCCCTCTCCCCCCCCCACACCCCCACACCCTGTCAGTTACTGTGACTCCCCAAAACCTCACGCTGTTGCTTGTTACTGGTACCAGGCTCTTGATAGTAATGTCAGATGCTCCTTGCTTTATTTTCATATTAATAAGGCTTATTACTCTCTCTCTCTCTCTCTCTACTACCACCACGTGATGGTCGGAATCCACAACAAATACTGGATTCTCTGTTCCTTTAATGTGTTATTCGTCTTTTCTTACTGATGTGAAGGATGTGTTGTGTTGTAGCTCCGTTATTGGTTCAGGGTCCTCATGGTATCACTCTAGTTTAATATCTGTCTCGCT
>NW_024712344.1:0-13310 GCF_018991925.1 Homarus americanus
TATACTCGATAAAGGCCTTTGTTATACTCGATTCGAGGACTTTGTTATTCTCGATTAGGGAATTTCTTATACTTGATCAGGGGACTTTGTTATACTCGATCAGGGGACTTTGCACTATATACTCGATCAGGGCGCTGTTATACTCGATAAGGGCTTTTTGTTATACTCGATGAGGGACTTTGTTATTCTCGATTAGAAATTTGTTATGTGATTAGGGGACTTTGTCGCCACTCGATCAGGGGACTTTGCTATACTCGATCAGGGCTTTCTTATACTCGATCAGGGCCTTTGTTATACTCGATAGAGGACTTTGTTATTCTCGATTAGGGAATTTGTTATACTTGATGAGGACTTTATTTATACTCGATAAGGGCCATTGTTATACTCGATCAGGAACTGTTAAACTCGATAAAGGGACTTTGTTATACTCGATAAGGGGCAGTTGTTATACTCGATTAGGGGACTTTGTTATACTCGATCAGGGGACTTTGTTATACCTGATCAGGGCCCTTTGTTATACTCGATGAGGGGACTTTGTTATACTCGATAAGGGGGCTTTGTTATACTTGATCAGGGGACTTTGCTATACTAGATAAGTGGACTTTGTTATACTCGATCAGGGGACTTTAATATACTCGATCAGGGGACTTTGCCTTACTCGATCAGGGAACTTTGTTATCCTCTATCAGGGGACTTTGTTATACTCGATCAGGCATCTTTGTTATACTCGTTCAGGGGGCTTTGTTATACTCTTTCAGGTGACTTTGTTATACTCGATAAGGGGACTTTGTTATTCTCGATGAGGGGACTTTTTATACTCGATCAGGGGACTTTGCTATACTCGATCAGGAGAATTTGCTATACTCGATCAGGGGGCTTTGTTATACTCGATAAGGGGCCTTTGTTATACTCGATGAGGGGACTTTGTTATTCTCACTTAGGGGAATTTGTTATACTTGATCAGGGGACTGTTATACTCGATCAGGGGATTTTGTTATACTCGATGAGGGGCTTTGTTATTCTTGATGAGGGGACTTTGTTATACTCGATTAGGGGCCTTTGTTGTACTCGATGAGGGGCCTTTGTTGTACTCGATCAGGGGCCTTTGTTGTACTCGATCACGAGACTTTGTTATACTCGATAAGGGGCCTTTGTTATACTCGATCAGGGATCTTTGTTATACTCGTTCAGGGGGCTTTGTTATACTCGGTCATGTGACTTTGTTATACTCGATGAGGGGGCTGTGTTATACTCTATCAGGGGAGTTTGCTATACTCGATCAGGGAAGTTTGTTATACTCGATAAGGGGCCTTTGTTATACTCGATGAGGGGACTTTGTTATACTCGATCAGGGGAATTTGTTATACTCTATCAGGGGACTTTGTTATACTCGATCAGGGGCGTTTGTTATACTCGATCCGAGGACTTTGTTATACTCAATCTGGGGACTTTGTTATACTCGATCAGGGGCCTTTGTTATATTCGATCTGGACTTTGATATACTCGATCAGGGGACTTTGTTATACCCGATCAGGCGACTTTGTTATACTCGATCAGGTGACTTTGTTATACACGATCAGGGGTCATTGTTGTAATCGATCAGGGGGCTTTGTTTTACTCGATCAGGGGCCATTGTTATACTCGATAAGGGGCCATTGTTATACTCGATCAGGGTGCTTTGTTATACTCGATAAGGGGCCTTTGTTATACTCGATTAGGGGACTTTGTTATTCTCGATTAGGGGAATTTGTTATACTTGATCAGGGGACTTTGTTATATTCGATCAGGGGACTTTGCTATACTCGATCAGGGCGCTTTGTTATACTCGATAAGGGGCTTTTGTTATACTCGATGAGGGGACTTTGTTATTCTCGATTAGGGGAATTTGTTATACTTGATCAGGGGACTTTGTTATACTCGATCAGGGGACTTTGCTATACTCGATCAGGGGGCTTTGTTATACTCGATAAAGGGCCTTTGTTATACTCGATGAGGGGACTTTGTTATTCTCGATTAGGGGAATTTGTTATACTTGATGAGGAGACTTTGTTATACTCGATCACGGGACTTTGTTATACTCGATCAGGGGCCTTTGTTATACTCGTTCAGGGGGCTTTGTTATACGCAATCAGGGGACTTCCTTACACTTGATCAGGGGAATTTGTTATTTTCGATCAAGGGGCTTTGTTACACTCGATTAGGGGACTTTGTTATACTCGATCAGGGGGCTTTGTTATACCCGATCAGTGGACTTTCTTTTACTCGATCAAGGGGCTTTGTTGTACTCGATTAGGGGACTTTGTTATAGTTGATGAGGGCAGATCAGTGGACTTTGTTATACTCGATCAGGGGACTTTAATATTCTCGATCAGGGGACTTTGCTATACTCGATGAGGGGCCTATGTTATACTCGATCAGGGGACTTTGTTATACACAATCAGGGGACTTTGTCTTACTCGATCAGGGGACTTTGTTATACTCGATCAGGGGCCTTTGTTATACTCGATCGAGGGACTTTGTTATACTCAATCTGGGGACTTTGTTATACTCGAACAGGGGCCTTTGTTATATTCGATCGGGACTTTGATATACTCGATCAGGGGACTTTGTTATACTCGATTTGGGGCCTTTGTTATCGATCGGGTTGTTATACTCGATCAGGAGACGCTGTTATATACTCGATAAGGGCCTTTATTTATATCGGTGAGGACTTTATATACTCGATGAGGGGCTTTATTATATTCGATCACGGGACTTTGTTATGCACACAATCAGGGACTTTGTTGTACTCTATCAGGGGCCTTTGTTATACTCGATAAGGGGCCATTGTTATACTCGATCAGGGGACTTTGTTATACTCGATCAGGGGCCTTTGTTATACTCGATCCGAGGACTTTGTTATACTCAATCTGGGGACTTTGTTATACTCGATCAGGGGCCTTTGTTATATTCGATCTGGACTTTGATATACTCGATCAGGGGACTTTGTTATACTCGATCAGGGGCCTTTGTTATATTCGATGAGGAGCCTGTGTTATACTCGATCAGGCGACTTTGTTATACACGATCAGGGGTCATTGTTGTAATCGATCAGGGGGCTTTGTTTTACTCGATCAGGGGCCATTGTTATACTCGATAAGGGGCCATTCTTATACTCGATCAGGGTGCTTTGTTATACTCGATAAGGGGCCTTTGTTATACTCGATTAGGGGACTTTGTTATTCTCGATTAGGGGAATTTCTTATACTTGATCAGGGGACTTTGTTATACTCGATCAGGGGACTTTGCTATACTCGATCAGGGCGCTTTGTTATACTCGATAAGGGGCTTTTGTTATACTCGATGAGGGGACTTTGTTATTCTCGATTAGGGGAATTTGTTATACTTGATTAGGGGACTTTGTCATACTCGATCAGGGGACTTTGCTATACTCGATCAGGGGGCTTTCTTATACTCGATCAGGGGCCTTTGTTATACTCGATGAGGGGACTTTGTTATTCTCGATTAGGGGAATTTGTTATACTTGATGAGGGGACTTTGTTATACTCGATAAGGGGCCATTGTTATACTCGATCAGGGAACTTTGTTAAACTCGATAAGGGGACTTTGTTATACTCGATGAGGGGCTTTGTTATACTTGATCAGGGGACTTTGTTATACTCGATCAGGGGACTTTGTTATACCTGATCAGGGCCCTTTGTTATACTCGATGAGGGGACTTTGTTATACTCGATCAGGGGGCTTTGTTATACTTGATCAGGGGACTTTGTTATACTAGATGAGTGGACTTTGTTATACTCGATCAGGGGAATTTAATATACTCGATCAGGGGACTTTGCCTTACTCGATCAGGGAACTTTGTTATCCTATATCAGGGGACTTTGTTATACTCGATCAGGCATCTTTGTTATACTCGTTCAGGGGGCTTTGTTATACTCGTTCAGGTGACTTTGTTATACTCGATCAGGGGACTTTGTTATACTCGATGAGGGGACTTTTTATACTCGATCAGGGGACTTTGCTATACTCGATCAGGAGAATTTGCTATACTCGATCAGGGGGCTTTGTTATACTCGATAAGGGGCCTTTGTTATACTCGATGAGGGGACTTTGTTATTCTCACTTAGGGGAATTTGTTATACTTGATCAGGGGACTGTTATACTCGATCAGGGGATTTTGTTATGCTCGATGAGGGGCTTTGTTATTCTTGATGAGGAGACTTTGTTATACTCGATCAGGGGCCTTTGTTGTACTCGATCAGGGGCCTTTGTTGTACTCGATCAGGGGCCTTTGTTGTACTCGATCACGAGACTTTGTTATACTCGATCAGGGGCCTTTATTACACTCGATCAGGAAACTTTGTTATACTCGATAAGGGGCCTTTGTTATACTCGATCAGGGATCTTTGTTATACTCGTTCAGGGGGCTTTGTTATACTCGGTCATGTGACTTTGTTATACTCGATGAGGGGGCTGTGTTATACTCTATCAGGGGACTTTGCTATACTCGATCAGGGAAGTTTGTTATACTCGATAAGGGGCCTTTGTTATACTCGATGAGGGGAATTTGTTATACGCGATCAGGGGACTTTGTTTTACTCGATCAGGGGACCTTGTTATACTCGATCAGGGGACTTTGTTATAGTTGATCAGGGCAGATCAGTGGACTTTGTTATACTCGATGAGGGACTATAATATACTCGATCAGGGGGCATTGCTATACCCGATGAGGGGACTTTGTATATACTCGATCAGGGGATTTTGTTATACTCGATCAGGGGCCTTTGTTATACTTGATCAGGGGACTTTGTTATACACAATCAGGGGACTTTGTTATACTCGATCAGGGGCCTTTGTTATACTCGATGAGGGGACTTTGTTATACTCTATCAGGGGACTTTGTTATACTCGATAAGGGGACTTTAATATACTCGATCACGGGACTTTGTTATACTCGTTCAGGGGAATTTGTTATCTTCGATCAGGGATCTTTGTTATACTCGTTCCGGGGGCTTTGTTATACTCGATCAGGGGACTTTGTTATACGCGATCAGGAGACTTTCTCATTCTCAATCAGAGGTGTTTGTTATACTCGATGAGTGGACTTTGTTATACTCGATCAGGGAATTTAATATACTCGATCAGGGGAATTTGCTATAACCGATCAGGGGACTTTGTTATACTCGATCAGGGGACTTTGTTATACTTTATCAGCGGACTTTGTTATACTCGATGAGGGATCTTTGTTATACTCGTTCAGGGGGCTTTGTTATTCTCGATTAGAAATTTGTTATACTCGATGAGGACTGTTATACTCGACCAGAGGCCTTTGGCACTCGATCAGAGGCCTTTGTTATATACTCGATAAGGGCAGTTATTTATACTCAGTTAGGGGACTTTGTTATACTCGATCAGGGGACTTTTGTTATACCTGATCCAGGGCCCTTCATTATACTCGATGGGGGACTTTGTTATATACTCGATCAGGGGCTTTGTTATACTTGATCAGGGACTTTGTTATACTAGATGGAAGGTGGACTTTGTTATACTCGATCAGAAATTTAATATACTCGATCAGGGGACTTTGCATACTCGATCGAGAACTGTTATCACCTCTATCAGGGACTGTTATACTCGATCGAGCATCTTTGTTATACTCGTTCAGGGCTTTTGTTATATAATTTCAGGTGACTTTGTTATACTCAATAAAGAATTTCTTATACTCGATCAGGGGACTTTTGTTTTACTCGATCAGGGAATATATTATACTCGATCAGGGACTTTGTTTTACTCGATCAGGGGACTTTTATTATACTCGATCACGGAGGACTTTGTTGCAGATTGATCAAGGATGAATCAGTGGACTTTGTTATACTCATTGAGGGACTTTAATACCATAATCGATCGGGGACATTTGCTATGCCCGATGAGGGACTTTGTATATATACTCAGTCAGGATTTTGTTTATAATCGATCAGGGCCTTTGTTATACTCGATCAGGGGACTTTGCCTTACTCGATCAGGGAACTTTGTTATCCTCTATCAGGGGACTTTGTTATACTCGATCAGGCATCTTTGTTATACTCGTTCAGGGGGCTTTGTTATACTCGATAAGGGGACTTTAATATACTCGATCACGGGACTTTGTTATACTCGTTCAGGGGAATTTGTTATCTTCGATCAGGGATGTTTGTTATACTCGTTCCGGGGGCTTTGTTATACTCGTTCAGGTGACTTTGTTATACTCAACAAGGGGAATTTGTTATACTCGATCAGGGGACTTTGTTTTACTCGATCAGGGGAATATGTTATACTCGATCAGGGGACTTTGTTTTACTCGATCAGGGGACTTTGTTATACTCGATCAGGGGACTTTGTTATAGTTGATCAGGGCAGATCAGTGGACTTTGTTATACTCGATGAGGGACTTTAATATAATCGATCAGGGGACATTGCTATACCCGATGAGGGGACTTTGTATATACTCGATCAGGGGATTTTGTTATAATCGATCAGGGGCCTTTGTTATACTCGATCAGGGGACTTTGTTATACACAATCAGGGGACTTTGTTATACTCGATCAGGGGCCTTTGTTATACTCGATGAGGGGACTTTGTTATACTCTATCAGGGGACTTTGTTATACTCGATAAGGGGACTTTAATATACTCGATCACGGGACTTTGTTATACTCGTTCAGGGGAATTTGTTATCTTCGATCAGGGATGTTTGTTATACTCGTTCCGGGGGCTTTGTTATACTCGATCAGGGGACTTTGTTATACGCGATCAGGAGACTTTCTCATTCTCAATCAGAGGACTTTGTTATACTCGATGAGTGGACTTTGTTATACTCGATCAGGGAATTTAATATACTCGATTAGGGGAATTTGCTATACCCGATCAGGGGACTTTGTTATACTCGATCAGGGGACTTTGTTATACTTTATAAGCGGACTTTGTTATACTCGATTAGGGATCTTTGTTATACTCGTTCAGGGGGCTTTGTTATTCTCGATTAGGGGAATTTGTTATACTCGATGAGGGGACTTTGTTATACTCGATCAGGGGACTTTGTTATACTCGATTAGGGGACTTTGTTATACTCGATCAGGGATATTTGTTCTACTCTATCAGGGGACTTTGTTATACTCGATCACGGATCTTTGTTATACTCGTTCAAGGGGCTTTGTTATACTCGTTCAGGTGATTTTGTTATACTCAATCAGGGGACTTTGTTATACTCGATCAGGGGGCTTTGTTATACTCGATGAGGGGACTTTGTTATACTCGATGAGGGGACTTTAATATACTCGATGAGGGGGCTTTGTTATACTCGATGAGGGGACTTTGCTATACTCAATCAGGGGACTTTGTCTATACTCGATCAGGGGGCTTTGTTATACTCGATAAGGGGCCTTTGTTATACTCGAGGAGGGGACTTTGTTATACTCGATCAGGTGAATTTGTTATACTCGATCAGGGGACTTTGTTTTACTCGATCAGGGGACTTTGTTATACTCGATCAGGGGACTTTGTTATAGTTGATCAGGGCAAATTAGTGGAGTTTGTTATACTCGATGAGGGACTTTAAAATACTCGATCAGGGGACATTGCTATACTAGATGAGGGGACTTTGTTATACTCGATCAGGGGAATTTGTTATACCCGATCAGGGGCCTTTGTTATACTCGATAATTGGCCTTTGTTATATGCTCTCGATAGGGACTTTGTTATACTCGATGAGGGGGCTTTGTTATACTCAATCACGGGATTCCCTTGTTATACACAAACAGGGGAATTTGTTATACTCGATCAGGGGCCTTTGTTGAGTACTGGCGAGGGGGCTTTTGTTATACTTATCAGGGACTTTGTTTATACTCGATCAGGGGCCTTTGTTATACTCCGGATCTGGAGGACTTTGCTTATACTCAATCTGGGGACTTTTGTTATACCTGATCAGGGCCTTTTTGTTATATTCCGATCTGGTCTTTGATGATACTGATCAGGGACTTGTTATACCTGATCAGGGCCTTTGTTAGGTGGCCTGATGAGGAGCCTTTTGTTATACCTTTCGATCAGGCGACTTTGTTATACACACGATCAGTCATTGTTACCTGATCAGGGGGCTTTGGTTTACTCGGATCAGGGGCCATTGTTATACCCGGATCAGGGGCTTTGTTATACTCCGCGATAAGGGGCCTTTGTTATACCTCGATTAGGGACTTTTGTTATTCTCGATTAGGAATTTGTTATATTTTGGATTAGGGGACTTTGTTATACCTCGATCAGGGACTTTTGCTATACTCGATCAGGGCCCTTTTGTTATACCTCGATAAGGGCTTTCGTTATACTCTCGATGAGGGACTTTGTTATTCTCGATGAGGGAATTTGTTATACTTGATCAGGGACTTTTGTTATACCTCGATCAGGGACTTTGCTATACTCGATCAGGGGGCTTTGTTATACTCGATAAGAGGCCTTTTGTTATACCCGATTAGGGGACTTTGTTATACTCGATCAGGGGCTTTGTAGCGGTTATACCGATGAGGGACTTTGTTATACTCGATGAGGGGACTTTAATATTCTCGATGAGGGGGCTTTGTTATACTCGATGAGGGGACTTTGTTATACTCGATCAGGGGAATTTGTTATACTCGATCAGGGGCCTTTGTTATACTCGATAAGGGGCTTATGTTATACTCGATGAGGGGACTTTGTTATACACGATCAGGGGAATTTGTATACTCGAGCAGGGGACTTTGTTATACACAATCAGGGACTTTGTTATACTCGATCAGGGGCCTTTGTTATACTCGATGAGGGGGCTTTGTTATACTCTATCAGGGGACTTTGTTATACTCGTTCAGGGGAATTTGTTATCTTCGATCAGGGATCTTTGTTATACTCGTTCCGGGGGCTTTGTTATACTCGATCAGGGGGCTTTGTTATACTCGATGAGGGGACTTTGTTATACTCGATGAGGGACTTTAAAATACTCGATCAGGGGACATTGCTATACTCGATGAGGGGACTTTGTTATACTCGATCAGGGGAATTTGTTATACTCGATCAGGGGCCTTTGTTTTACTCGATAAGGGGCCTTTGTTATACTCAATGAGGGGACTTTGTTATACACGATCAGGGGAATTTATTATACTCGATCAGGGGACTTTGTTATTCACAATCAGGGGACTTTGTTATACTCGATCAGGGGCCTTTGTTATACTCGATGAGGGGGCTTTGTTATACTCTATCAGGGGACTTTGTTATACTCGTTCAGGGGAATTTGTTATCTTCGATCAGGGATCTTTGTTATACTCGTTCCGGGGGCTTTGTTATTTTCGATCAGGAGACTTTCTTATTCTCAATCAGAGGACTTTGTTATACTCGATGAGTGGACTTTGTTATACTCGATCAGGGAATTTAATATATTCGATCAGGGAAATTTGCTATACCCGATCAGGGGACTTTGTTATACTCGATCAGCGGACTTTGTTATACTCTATCAGGGGACTTTGTTATACTCGATCAGGGATCTTTGTTATACTCTTTCAAGGGGCTTTGTTATTCTCGATTAGGGGAATTTGTTATACTCGATCAGGGACTTTGTTATACTCGATGAGGGGACTTTGTTATACTCGATCAGGGGACTTTGTTTTACTCGATCAGGGCCCTTTGTTATACTCGATCAGGGGGCTTTGTCATACTTGATCAGGGGACTTTGTTATACTAGATTAGTGGACTTTGTTATACTCGATCAGGGGACTTTAATATACTCGATGAGGGGGCTTTGTTATACTCGATCAGGGGACTTTGTTATACCCGATCAGGCGACTTTGTTATGCTTTGTTATACTCGATCAGGGATCTTTGTTCTACTCTATCAGGGGACTTTGTTATACTCGATCAGGGATCTTTGTTATACTCGTCAGGGAATTTGTTATACTCAATGGGAGGGCTTTGTTATACTCGATCAGGGGGCTTTGTTATACTTGATGAGGGGCCTTTGTTATAATCGTTCAGGGGACTTTGTTATACTCTCTCAGGGGACTTTGTTATACTCGATCAGGGGACTTTGTTATACTCGACCAGGGGAGTTTGTTATACTCGACCAGGGGACTTTGTTATACTCGATGAGGGGCCTTTGTTCTACTCGATCAGGGGAATTTGTTATAATCGATCAGGGGACTTTGTTACTCGATCAGGTACCTGCTATACCTCGACGAGGGGGGCTTTTTGTTATACTCGATAAGGCGGGGCCTTTTGTTATACTCTCGATGAGGACTTTGTTATACCTCGGATCAGGGACTTTGTTATACTCTCGATGAGGGGGCTTTTGGTTATACTCGATAGGCGCCTTTGTTATACCTTTGATTAGGGGGACTTTGTTGTTCTCGATTAGGGAATTTGTTATACTCTGGATCAGGGGACTTTTGTTATACCTCGATCAGGGGACTTTGCTATACTCGATCAGCTTTTGTTATACTCGATAAGGGCTTTTTGTTATACTCGATGAGGGGACTTTGTTATTCTCGATTAGGGAATTTGTTATACTTGATCAGGGACTTTGTTTATACCTGACTCAGGGGACTTTGCTATACCTCGATCAGGGGGCTTTGTTATACTCGATAAGGGGCCTTTGTTATACTCGATGAGGGGACTTTGTTATTCTCGATTAGGGGAATTTGTTATACTTGATGAGGGGACTTTGTTATACTCGATCACGGGCTTTGTTATACTCGATCAGGGGCCTTTGTTATACTCGTTCAGGGGGCTTTGTTATACGCGATCAGGGGACTTCCTTACACTTGATCAGGGGAATTTGTTATTTTCGATCAAGGGGCTTTGTTATACTCGATTAGGGGGCGTTGTTATACTCGATACAGTGGACTTTGTTATACTCGATCAGTGGACTCTGTTATACTCGATCAGGTGACTTTGTTATACTCGATCAGTGGCCTTTGTTATACTCGATGAGGGGCCTTTGTTATACTCGATAAGGGACTTTTGTTATACTCGATAAGGGACTTTGTTATACACGATGAGGGGACTTTGTTATACTCGATCAGGGGAATTTGTTATACTCGATCAGGGGATTTTGGTATACTCGATTAGGGAACTTTGTTATACTCGATCAGGGGCCTTTGTTATACTCGATCGAGGGACTTTGTTATACTCAATCTGGGGACTTTGTTATACTCGAACAGGGGCCTTTGTTATATTCGATCGGGACTTTGATATACTCGATCAGGGGACTTTGTTATACTCGATTAGGGGCCTTTGTTATACTCGATTAGGCGACTTTGTTATACTCAATCAGGGGTCATTGTTGTACTCGATGAGGGGGCTTTGTTGTACTCGATCAGGGGCCATTGTTATACTCGATAAGGGGCCATTGTTATACTCGATCAGGGAACTTTGTTATACTCGATAAGGGGACATTGTTATACTCGATGAGGGGCTTTGTTATACTTGATCAGGGGACTTTGTTATGCTCGATCAGGGGACTTTGTTATGCTCGATGAAGGGTCTTTGTTATACTGGATCAGTGGACTTTGTTATACTCTATCAGGGGACTTTGTTATACTCGATGAGGGGCCTTTGTTTTACTCTATCAGAGGACTTTGTTATACTGGATCTGGGGACTTTGTTATACTTGATCAGTTTTCTTTGTTATTCTTGATGAGAGGACTTTGTTATACTCGACGAGGGGCCTTTGTTGTCCTCGATCAGAGGCCTTTGTTATACTCGATAAGGGGCAGTTGTTATACTCGATTAGGGGACTTTGTTATACTCGATCAGGGGACTTTGTTATACCTGATCAGGGCCCTTTGTTATACTCGATGAGGGGACTTTGTTATACACGATCAGGGGGCTTTGTTATACTTGATCAGGGGACTTTGTTATACTAGATGAGTGGACTTTGTTATACTCGATCAGGGGAATTTAATATACTCGATCAGGGGACTTTGCCTTACTCGATCAGGGAACTTTGTTATCCTCTATCAGGGGACTTTGTTATACTCGATCAGGCATCTTTGTTATACTCGTTCAGGGGGCTTTGTTATACTCGTTCAGGTGACTTTGTTATACTCGATAAGGGGACTTCGTTATACTCGATGAGGGGACTTTTTATACTCGATCAGGGGACTTTGCTATACTCGATCAGGGGAATTTGCTATACTCGATCAGGCGGCTTTGTTATACTCGATAAGGGGCCTTTGTTATACTCGATGAGGGGACTTTGTTATTCTCACTTAGGGGAATTTGTTATACTTGATCAGGGGACTGTTATACTCGATCAGGGGATTTTGTTATACTCGATGAGGCGCTTTGTTATTCTTGATGAGGGGACTTTGTTATACTCGATCAGGGGCCTTTGTTATAGTCGATGAGGGGCCTTTGTTATACTCGATCAGGGGCCTTTGTTGTACTCGATCACGAGACCTTGTTATACTCGATCAGGGGCCTTTATTACACTCGATCAGGAAACTTTGTTATACTCGATAAGGGGCCTTTGTTATACTCGATCAGGGATCTTTGTTATACTCGTTCAGGGGGCTTTGTTATACTCGGTCATGTGACTTTGTTATACTCGATGAGGGGGCTGTGTTATACTCTATCAGGAGACTTTGCTATACTCGATCAGGGAAGTTTGTTATACTCGATAAGGGGCCTTTGTTATACTCGATGAGGGGACTTTTTTATACTCGATCAGGGGAATTTGTTATACTCGATCAGGGGACTTTGTTTTACTCGATCAGGGGACTTTGTTATACTCGATCAGGGGACTTTGTTATAGTTGATCAGGGCAGATCAGTGGACTTTGTTATACTCGATGAGGGACTTTAATATAATCGATCAGGGGACATTGCTATACCCGATGAGGGACTTTCTATATACTCGATCAGGGGATTTTGTTATACTCGATCAGGGGCCTTTGTTATACTCGATGAGGGGACTTTGTTATACTCTATCAGGGGACTTTGTTATACTCGATAAGGGGACTTTAATATACTCGATCACGGGACTTTGTTATACTCGTTCAGGGGAATTTGTTATCTTCGATCAGGGATCTTTGTTATACTAGTTCCGGGGGCTTTGTTATACTCGATCAGGGGACTTTGTTATACGCGATCAGGAGACTTTCTCATTCTCAATCAGAGGACTTTGTTATACTCGATGAGTGGACTTTGTTATACTCGATCAGGGAATTTAATATACTCGATCAGGGGAATTTGCTATACCCGATCAGGGGACTTTGTTATACTCGATCAGGGGACTTTGTTATACTTTATCAGCGGACTTT
>NW_024712345.1:0-21620 GCF_018991925.1 Homarus americanus
GGTAACGGTACTACCACTGTTACTGTTATAGGTGATGGTAACAGTACTACCACTCTTACTGTTATAGGTTATGGTAACGGTACTACCACTGTTACTGTTATGGTTGATGGTAACGGTACTACCACTGTCTGTTATAGTTTGCATAAAACTCTTACTGTATGTTATACTACCTCTTTACTGTATAGGATGTAACGGTACTACCACACTATTACTGTTATAGGTTATGGTAACGGTACTACCACTGTTACTGTTATGAGTTATGGTAACGGTACTCCACTGCCACTGTTATAGGTTATGGTAACGGTACTACCACTGTTACTGTTATAGGTTATGGTAACGGTACTACCACTGTTACTGTTATAGGTGATGGTAACAGTACTACCACTCTTCTGTTATAGGTGATGGTAACGGTACTACCACTGTACTGTTATAGGTATGTAGTACTACCCTGTACTGTTATAGGTTATGGTAACCCTTACTTATTACATCACTCTTACTGTTATAGGTTATGGTAACGGTACTACCACTGTTACTGTTATAGGTTATGGTAACGGTACTACCATACTTCTATAGGTTATAGTAACGGTACTACCACTGTTACTGTTATGGTTGATGGTAACGGTACTACCACTCTTACTGTTATAGGTGATGGTAACGGTACTACCACTGTTACTGTTATAGGTTATGGTAACGGTACTACCACTGTTACTGTTATGGTTGATGGTAACGGTACTACCACTGTTACTGTTATGGTTGATGGTAACGGTACTACCACTGTTACTGTTATAGGTGATGGTAACGGTACTACCACTGTTACTGTTATGGTTGATGGTAACGGTACAACCTCTGTTACTGTTATGGTTGATGGTAACGGTACTACCACTCTTACTGTTATAGGTGATGGTAACGGTACTACCACTCTTACTGTTATAGGTGATGGTAACGGTACTACCTCTGTTACTGTTATAGGTGATGGTAACGGTACTACCTCTGTTACTGTTATGGTTGATGGTAACGGTACTACCACTCTTAATGTTATAGGTAGCATCAGTGTTCATATATATATATATTACAGGGTATAAGCAAAACAAATATATATTTAAATTATTATGTATAAGTAAGGATGTATACATGAGAACAGTCACACGCATCTATGTATATGTATACTGTTTACCTCACACGTCAAGGCAACTTAGGACATTAGTTAGTGTCAAGTCTATATTGTTTCGTATTCATGACCATTGATCATTAATGCGTCCTGTTTATCTGTGTACCTGTCTCTCTGTCTATCTGTCTGTCTGTTTGTCTGTGAACCTGTCTCTCTATCTGTCTGTGTCTGTTTTTTGTCTGTGTACCTGTCTGTCTCTCTTTCTGTCTATGTCCCTGCCTGTCTGTCTGTCTGTGTACCTGTCTGCCTGTCTGTCTGTCTGTCTGTGTACCTGTCTGCCTGTCTGTCTGTGTCTGTTTTTTGTCTGTGTACCTGTCTGTCTCTCTTTCTGTCTATGTCCCTGTCTGTCTGTCTGTCTGTCTGTCCTGTCTGCCTGTCTGTCTGTCTGTCTGTCTGTCTGTCTGTGTCTGTGTACCTGTCTGCTTGTCTGTCTGTTTATCTGTCTGTTTGTTTTCTGTGTACCAGTCTGTCTGTCTGTCTGTCTGTCTGTCTCTCTGTCTGTTTGTCTGTGTATCTGTCTGTCTGTCTGTGTACTCTTTCTGTCTGTCTGTCTGTGTATCTGTCTCTCTCTCTTTCTGTCTGTCTGTCTGTGTATCTGTCTCTCTCTCTTTCTGTCTGTCTGTCTGTCTGTCTGTTTGTCTGTGTTCCTGTCTCCTTTGTCCCTCTGTCTGTCTGTCTGTCTGTCTGTCTGTCTGATCTGTCTGTCTCTGTCTGTCTGTTTGTCTGTGTACCTGTCTGTTTGTATACCTGTCTGTCTGTGTACCTGTCTGTCTGTCCTCTCTCTGTCTGTCTGTCTGTCTATCTGTCTGTGTACTTATATGTCTGTCTGTCTGTCTGTCTGTCTGTCTGTCTGTTATGTCTGTCTCTCAGTCTGTCTCTACTTGTTTGTCTGTCTGTCTCTGTGGCTGTCTGTTTGTCTGTGTACCTGTCTGTTTGTATACCTGTCTGTCTGTTTCTCTGTCTGTGTACCTATCTCTCTGTCTGTCTGTCTGTCTATCTGTCTGTGTGCTTATATGTCTGTCTGTCTGTCTGTCTGTCTGTCTGTCTGTCTGTCTGTTATGTCTGTCTCTCAGTCTGTCTCTACTTGTTTGTCTGTCTGTCTCTGTGGCTGTCTGTTTGTCTGTCGCACATTTTTAAGTAATCGTTATATCACTATACTTAAAGGGTCTCTCTCTCTCTCTCTCTCTCTCTCTCTCTCTCTCTCTCGCCACTTCGCTTTATCACTACACCTTAACATATACAGCACTATAACGTATACCATAACTAACCTAGAGCCAAGAGTAGATAATATCAAAGGTTATTTTGAAAAACTTTATAAAAAAGTGTTGGAAATTTTTAAGCTACTTCCTGGTGAAAACACTGATCAGCTGATTGTTTCCGGCGCCATCAGCTGACTCAGTATGTAAACAACGGTCCGTCACTTTCGTTCCTGTTTACAGTTCGTTGTGTGTTGGTTTTGCGTTGTTTCGGTGGTGTTATTGATAGTGATATTGAAACAGTTTATTTAGCCAGTAAAACACAGATACAGAGTGGATAATTATAACAATATTAACATGGCTGAGCCAGTTGAGAACCTGAGCTCTCTTTGAGGCACCTGATATATACTGTACATTTATCTCAAGGAAGTATTATGTAACATTTAGTATCAATAGTACAATAGCATGGTGGTAATAAGAACATCTCATAATGTTACACCGGTTATCACATATATTTATTTTTTACATTTATATTATAAGTATATACATAGTTTACAGTCGAGTTGATATACATTAATATGAAGTGAGGGAAGCAATACAACATGGGTTGTGTTAAGGTGAAACAAGAGGACAGAGCTGTCGGTATTCCCCAGGGGTCAGTACTAGGCCCACTCTTGTTCATAATCTACATTAACGATCTAGATACTGGGATCAGCAGTGACATAAGCAAGTTTGTGGATGACACCAAAATAGGGCGGCAGATTAATTCAGGGCAGGATGCAAATGCATTACAGGAGGATCTAAATAAACTGCAAGGGTGGTCTGAAAATGGCAAATGAAATTCAACACCAGCAAGTGCAGCGTGTTAATATTGGAAGAACAAATACTGATAATGTATACAGCCTTAACAACATCAACCTAGAGAAGTCGACTTGTGAAAGAGACCCAGGGGTACTTATAGCCGGACCTACGGCCTAGAAAACAGTGCGTTAATGTTCGAAATACGGCAAACAGAGTATTGGGTTTTATATCTAGAAGTGTAAGTAATAAGAGTGCAGGGGGTCTTAACTTACATCATATCTGCGCTAGTCAGGCCGCACCTCGATTATGCGGTTCATTTCTGGTGCCCTATTATAGAATGGATATAAATTCACTAGAGTCGGTGCAGCGAAGAATGACAAAAATGATTCGGGACTTAGAAACCTTCCATATCAGGATAGGTTAAAGAAACGTAACTTGCATTCCCTAGAAAGACGAAGAGTGCGGGGAGATATGATAGAAGTATTTAAGTGGGTGAAAGGAATCAATAAGGGATATAGATAAAGTTCTTATAATATCCGAGCAGGATAGGACTCGGAGCAACGGTTCAAGTTGGATAAGTTTAGGTTTAGGAGATAGGAAGAAACTGGTTCACAAATAGGGTGGTGGACGAGTGGAACAAGCTTAGCAACTTTGTAGTAAGTGCGGGAACTCTGGAAAGTTTCAAAAGGAGGCTAGATAGATTCATGGATGGTAGAGAGTGGTAGTAACTCTCGACAGGAGCTGCCATGCACAGGCCAACCGGCCTATTGCAGACTCCTTATTTTCTTATGTTCTTATGTTCTATTAAGACGATTTTTTAAATATATTTATTGCAATGGTAATTTCTATCTATCTTCATGACAATTTCTGATATAATGGTTTTGTTGGTACATTAAAAACAGGAATATATAGTAGGTATTACAAAAATTATTAATACCAAGACAATAGATATTTCTTAAGAGATGATTTAATGTTATGGTGTTATGTTATTCCCCGTAATGTTAGTTAGTGTTTAATGAACCAAGTTATGGGAAATATTACCATTATATCATCCGATGTGTCATTCTTCCTCAGGTGTTCAGTACTAAATTAATACACTTGATTATCTGTCTTATGGTAGTAATATTGGGTTGCGATCTTGGTGTTTAATGAAGCTTAATATTTGTAGCAATCATGGTCACACACACACACACACACACACACACACACACACACATACACACACACATCTCTCTCTCTCTGTTCTTAGACAAACGGACACATCCTCATTAACACCAGAGAGCTCAAGTGACCGCGTGACCTGACCCCACAGCTTCCTGTGAGAAAATGACCCATCCCAGTGTGTGTGTGTGTGTGTGTGTGTGTGTGTGTGTGTGTGTGTGTGTGTGTGTGTGTGTGTGTTAAGTGAAGGTATCTAGTTAAGGTAGAGTCTCAGTGTAATGTTGTCTCCTAACTGGTGTTAAATGAAAGTATCTAGTTAAAGTAGAGTCTCAGTGTAATGTTGTCTCCTAACTGGTGTTAAATGAAGGTATCTAGTTAAGGTAGATCTCAGTGTAATGTTGCCAACTGGTGTTAAATGAAATATCTAGTTAATAGAGTCTCAGTGCAATGTTGTCTCTAACTGGTGTTAAATGAAAGTATCTAGTTAAGATAGAGTCTCAGTGTAATGTTGTCTCCTCACTGGTGTTAAATGAAAGTATCTAGTTAAGGTAGAGAGTCTCAGTGTCATGTTGTCTCTAACTGGTGTTAAGTGAATATCTAGTTAGATAGGTCCAGTGTAATGTTGTCTCTAACTGGTGTTAAATGAAAGTATCTAGTTAAGGTAGAGTCTCAGTGTCATGTTGTCTCTAACTGGTGTTAAGTGAAGGTATCTAGTTAAGATAGAGTCCCAGTGTAATGTTGTCTCCTAACTGGTGTTAAATGAAAGTATCTAGTTAAGGTAGAGTCTCAGTGTCATATTTTGTCTCCTAACTGGTGTTAAGTGAAGGTATCTAGTTAAGATAGAGATCCAGTGTAATGTTGTCTCCTAACTGGTGTTAAATGAAAGTATCTAGTTAAGGTAGAGTCTCAGTGTCATGTTGTCTCCTAACTAGTGTTAAGTGAAGGTATCTAGTTAAGGTAGAGTCTCAGTGTCATGTTGTCTCCTAACTGGTGTTAAATGAAGGTATCTAGTTAAGATAGAGTCCCAGTGTAATGTTGTCTCCTAACTGGTGTTAAATGAAGGTATCTAGTTAAGGTAGAGTCTCAGTGTAATGTTGTCTCCTAACTGGTGTTAAGTGAAGGTATCTAGTTAAGGTAGAGTCTCAGTGTAATGTTGTCTCCTAACTAGTGTTAAGTGAAGGTATCTAGTTAAGGTAGAGTCTCAGTGTAATGTTGTCTCCTAACTGGTGTTAAGTGAAGGTATCTAGTTAAGGTAGAGTCTCAGTGTAACTCTGACGAAAGTCTAGATGCCATTCATGTTTTATCTTAATTCAACCAGTCAGAAACTTTCTCACATGTTCACTTACTCGGAACATTCACCTTCATCCTTCACACCATCTCCAGTTTCCGTATTTGAGAACGAGGATGGTGACGACCGAGTCGCTGTCGTTCTCCAAACCTTTTGTGCTGTTCGGGTTTCACTGTGTTGTGCCGTAGAGCCGCTTAATCAGTCAGTCTGCAGCTGCTATTTAGCGTCCCGTAGCATCTGGCCCGGATGTTCTCTTGTTAGCTACGTCTATTGTTAGTGAGGACGTTTTTATTTTTGTTTTTGGAGTATAAGGACATGGATTGATCCCTTGGTGACGTATAGGGCCTAATATAGCAGGCGGTATAAGGACGTTAAATAGTAGGAAGTATAAGGGTATACTACAGTGGGAAGTATAAGTGTATACTACAGTAGGAAGTATAAGTGTATACTACAGTAGGAAGTATAAGGGTATACTACAGTAGGAAGTATAAGGGTATACTACAGTGGGAAGTATAAGGGTATACTACAGTAGGAAGTATAAGGGTATACTACAGTAAAAAGTATAAGGGTATGCTACAGTAGGAAGTATAAGGGTATACTACAGTAAAAAGTATAAGGGTATACTACAGTAGGAAGTATAAGGGTATACTACAGTAAAAAGTATAAGGGTAAGCTACAGTAGGAAGTATAAGGGTATACTACAGTGGGAAGTATAAGGGTATACTACAGTAGGAAGTATAAGGGTATACTACAGTAAGAAGTATAAGGGTATGCTACAGTAGGAAGTATAAGGGTATACTACAGTGGGAAGTATAAGGGTATGCTACAGTAGGAAGTATAAGGGTATACTACAGTAAAAAGTATAAGGGTATGCTACAGTAGGAAGTATAAGGGTATACTACAGTAAAAAGTATAAGGGTATACTACAGTAGGAAGTATAAGGGTATATACTTTACAGTAGGAAGTATAAGGGTATACTACAGTGGGAAGTATAAGGGTATACTACAGTAGGAAGTATAAGGGTATACTACAGTAAAAAGTATAAGGGTATGCTACAGTAGGAAGTATAAGGGTATGCTACAGTAGGAAGTATAAGGGTATACTACAGTAGGAAGTATAAGGGTATACTACAGTAAGAAGTATAAGGGTATGCTACAGTAGGAAGTATAAGGGTATACTACAGTAGGAAGTATAAGGGTATACTATAGTAGGAAGTATAAAGGTATACTATAGTAGGAAATATAAGGGTATACTACAGTAGGAAGTATAAGGGTATACTACAGTAGGAAGTATAAGGGTATACTACAGTAGGAAGTATAAAGGTATACTACAGTTGGAAGTATAAGGGTATACTACAGTAGGAAGTATAAGGGTATACTACAGTAGGAAGTATAAAGGTATACTACAGTGGGAAGTATAAGGGTATACTACAGTAGGAAGTATAAGTGTATACTATAGTAGGAAGTATAAGGGTATACTATAGTAGGAAATATAAGGGTATACTACAGTAGGAAGTATAAGGGTATACTACAGTAGGAAGTATAAGGGTATACTACAGTAGGAAGTATAAGGGTATACTATAGTAGGAAATATAAGGCTATACTACAGTAGGAAGTATAAGGGTATACTACAGTAGGAAGTATAAGGGTATACTACAGTAGGAAGTATAAGTGTATACTATAGTGGGAAGTATAAGGGTATACTATAGTAGGAAATATAAGGGTATACTACAGTAGGAAGTATAAGGGTATACTACAGTAGGAAATATAAGGGTATACTACAGTAGGAAGTATAAGGGTATACTACAGTAGGAAGTATAAGGGTATACTACAGTAGGAAGTATAAAGGTATACTACAGTGGGAAGTATAAGTGTATACTATAGTAGGAAGTATAAGGGTATACTACAGTAGGAAGTATAAGGGTATACTACAGTAGGAAGTATAAGGGTATACTACAGTGGGAAGTATAAGGGTATACTACAGTAAGAAGTATAAGGGTATGCTACAGCAGGAAGTATAAGGGTATACTATAGTAAGTATAAGGTATACAGTAAGTATAAGTGCTATACACAGTGAGTATAAAGAATTTATACAGTAGAGTATAAGGTACTACAGTGGGGAAGTATAAGGGTATACTACAGTAAGTATAAGGAATATCACTACAGCAGGAAGTATAAGGGTATACTACAGTAAGAAGCATAGGGTATACTATAAAGGGAAGTAAGGGTATACTGTAGGAAGTACAAAAAAAGGGTATACTATAGTAGGGAAGTATAAGGGTATACTACAGTAAGAAGAATAAGGGTATACTAAGTGAGAAACAAGGGGTATACTATGGTAAGGAAGTATAAAGGGTATACTATAATAAGAAGCACAAAAGGGTATACTATAAGTAAGTATAAGGGCATGCATGGTAAGAGTATATAAGGGTATACTGCTGTGAGGAAGTATGAAGGATATACTATATTAAAGAGTATAAGAATTTGGTAAGAAGTATAAGGGTATACTATAGTAAGAAGCATAAGGGTATACTATAGTAAGAAGTATAAGGGTATACTATAGTAAGAAGTATAAGGGTATACTATAGTAAGAAGTATAAGGGTATACTACAGTAGGAAGTATAAGGGTATACTATAGTAAGAAGTATAAGGGTATACTATAGTAAGAAGTATAAGGTTATACTATAGTAGGAAGTATAAGGGTATACTATAGTAAGAAGTATAAGGGTATACTACAGTAGGAAGTATAAGGGTATACTATAGTAAGAAGTATAAGGGTATACTACAGTAAGAAGTATAAGGGTATACTACAGTAGGAAGTTTAAGGGTATACTATAGTAAGAAGCATAAGGGTATACTATAGTAAGAAGTATAAGGGTATACTATAGTAAGAAGTATAAGGGTATACTACAGTAGGAAGTATAAGGGTATACTATAGTAAGAAGTATAAGGGTATACTATAGTAGGAAGTATAAGGGTATACTATAGTAAGAAGTATAAGGGTATACTATAGTAGGAAGTATAAGGGTATACTATAGTAAGAAGTATAAGGGTATACTACAGTAGGAAGTATAAGGGTATACTATAGTAAGAAGTATATGGGTATACTATAGTAAGAAGTATAAGGGTATACTACAGTAGGAAGTATAAGGGTATACTATAGTAAGAAGTATAAGGGTATACTATAGTAAGAAGTATAAGGGTATACTACAGTAGAAAGTTTAAGGGTATACTATAGTAAGAAGCATAAGGGTATACTATAGTAAGAAGTATAAGGGTATACTATAGTAAGAAATATAAGGGTATACTACAGTAGGAAGTATAAGGGTATACTATAGTAAGAAGTATAAGGGTATACTATAGTAGGAAGTATAAGGGTATACTATAGTAAGAAGTATAAGGGTATACTATAGTAGGAAGTATAAGGGTATACTATAGTAGGAAGTATAAGGATTACACAGTGCTAAAGGAGATTATGCTATGGTAGGAGTATAAGGTATACCATAGTAGGAATGAGGGTATACTACAGTAAAAGTATAAGGGTATACTACAGTAGGAGTATAAGGGTATATAGTATATAAGGGTATATATAGTAAGGAGAGATAAGAGTATCTTATATAGTAAGAAGTATAAGGTATACTATTGTAGGAAGTAAGGAATTTATACTATAGTAGAGGTATAAGGGTATACAGTGAGTATAAGGGTCACTATAGTAAATATAAGGGTATACTATAGTAAGAAGTATAAGGGTATAAGGGTATACTATAGTAAGAAGTATAAGGGTATACTATAGTAGGAAGTATAAGGGTATACTATAGTAAGAAGTATAAGGGTATACTATAGTAAGAAGTATAAGGGTATACCAAAGTAGGAAGTATAAGGGTATACTATAGTAAGAAGTATAAGGGTATACTATAGTAGAAAGTATAAGGGTATACTACAGTAGGAAGTATAAGGGTATACTATAGTAGGAAGTATAAGGGTATACCATAGTAGGAAGTATAAGGGTATACTATAGTAAGAAGTATAAGGGTATACTGTAGTAGGAAGTATAAGGGTATACCATAGTAGGAAGTATAAGGGTATACTATAGTAAGAAGTATAAGGGTATACTACAGTCGGAAGTATAAGGGTATACTATAGTAAGAAGTATAAGGGTAATATAGGAGAAAGGTTATATTATTTCTTATAATAATCTGTAATTAAATGAATGTTAAAACCCACGAAAGTTTTGTCACACACACACACACACACACACACACAGAGGGTGTTTGTCACTATTTTAACCCTATGCTAAATAAGGAAACAGTGACCCCTGACCCAACAGCTGCCACCCCCCCCCTCCCCTAACCAGCTCAGGTCAGGCCAGGTCAGATCCGGTCACGAAAAAGAGGAAGATTTTTCACACTAAGCGGATATCCGTTGACCGCGGGTGGGTGAGGCCGTGTTGGGGCCTGACACAGAGGGCCGGTACCTGGTGGGTCGAGAGGAGTAATACTGGACACTCTCTAGGTTAGTGTTACCTTATAAATGAATAATGGTTAATATTTGTCTTTAAATGTAAATACACCTTATAAAACCACTAACAAGCGAGAAATGCTGTGTATTAACTTGAGACAAACAGATTAAGGCTTGTTAATTCAAATATAAAACCTCGGTAATATTAATAAGTCTGCCCTGAAGATTCCCGTTTTCTATAATCTGGCAGAGGACCGTTCGTGCACGTCAACTAATCAATCCGGATGCCTAAAAATACCACCCGAGGGATCTATTTATGAAGAACGGACGTCCAGCTTATTGTGACGCTTAATATGGGAAAAGATTAAAGCTTATGGAGGTATTTTGGGGTAGGGGGGGAAGACGCCTAGTACTCCTGACACGTGCCTGGAATACAAAGGAAGGTTAGTATTTTAATTGAGAGAGAGAGAGAGAGAGAGAGAGAGAGTTGGATGGATCACCTGAAGATTAGACACTCCAGAGTTTCTCACCTGAACATTTAGTACACTAACGATACCTGGGGTGTTTTGATTAGGTTAGGTTAGGTTAGGTTAGGTTAGAGATGGATACGTTAGGTTAGTAAATCTTCAGGTGAAATAGACTGGAGGTGATTCATTAATTTATATATTATTATTAAGAGTCATGGCGGCTCTACACTACATAATGATCATCTCAACAATGGCGGTTTAATATATTTTCGGATTTACCGGAAATAGGGAATTAATGACCAGACTTCCGGCCGATTAACTCCTATAAAAGAATGTCTTAACGTAACCGGGAAAAGGAAAATTACCCTTACGCCTAACCCAACCCAACCAACCCAACCCAACCAACCCAACCCAACCCAACCCAACCCAACCCAACCAACCCAACCCCCAGGTAACATTAAGGTGGTTAGGTGTAATAAGCTAGGTGGCTAATCTTCAGGTCAACTAAATAAAACACACAGCAGTGATTGTCATTAATGCCTGTAGTGTAAACATTCCACACACCTGTACAGTAGTTACGTCAGACCTCACCTGGCTAGTCTTAATGATGATGGACAAGTGTGGAACCAATTAGCGAACCTGTGAACCCCTTATGTAGGTAACGAAGGTGTGTATTACTGATGACTTACACAAAAATAATGCACCGGTAATAATCATACTAATAATAATACTAATACTAATACTACTACTACTACTAATAATAATAATAGCCCACCTAACAAATAGCTACAGGGCCGTCCCAAGGAGGGTGAGGGGCCCGGGCAACTCAGCCACTGCGGGGCCCCAGAAAAAAAAAATTATATATATATATATATATATATATATATATATATATATATATATATATATATATATATATATATATATATATATAAATAATCAACACCTCAACCTGCCAGGATTCGAACCCACAGTCCATGAGCCCATGACTGTGACCAGGGAATGCTACCTCTGGACCACCAGGATACTAAAAGCAGTCCTAGACTCTGTTATATTTCACACAGAGCCTGTTCAACGAGCTTATGGCGCAGTGAACCTCTAATGGGGACCACCCGTATCACGTATGTGGTCAGAGTAACGTTTTACCAAATCCGGCTTCGAAACACGAGGATCCATATATATCCCATTAGCCCAATAAAGCACGCGGACTTCTACATACAATCAACACCTCATCCCGCCAGGATTCGAACCCACGGCCCAAGAGCCCATGTCATGGGCTCGTGGGCCGTGGGTTCGAATCCTGGCGGGTTGAGGTGTTGATTGTATGTAGAAATCCGCGTGCCTTACTGGGCTAATGAAATATATATATATATACCTGTATATATATTCACAAAACTCAAAAGGCAGGAATCACAGCTCACAGGACAGGGCACAACCTGATCTCACTGGTTACTGTAATACTGACCCTGGTGGACTGGCTGTGTGGGCGTGGAGCGCAATGGATTATGGAGTCAGATTATGCGGTCAGAGGAACCCACCCCCACCAACCCCCACGGGACTATCGCTATGGATGGTAAGGTCACGGTTGCGATGGTGGCGTAAGCCGTCAGGTCAGATTAAGCAGTCAACAGGTAATGTGTCCGAGGTCACTGGGTCTAGTGCTGGGCCCCGCGGGGCCCCCCACACGCGCGGGGCCCCGGGCGGCCGCCCCTGTTCGCCCCCCCCCCTAAAGGACGGGCCTTAATAGCTAACATTTTGGCAACACATTACCTTCATCAAACACTAATTAACCTTGTTCACCTTGTCAGCATTACACAGGTATGTGAAAAAAAAGAAAGAAAGTTGAATAATCGCTGAGAATTATCACAGAAAAAAAGATAATCACAGCGCCTGGCAACTGACGTAACATAAGTTTCAGGACGTCGCCAGATTCCTTAGTGGGTAGTAATTTACATACTGCCATACCATTATCAGTAAGATCAAAGGACTTGACTGACGCCTCATTAGCTTTCAGTATCAACGAACCTATGTTGTTGAGTAGTAGGGAAAGTGTGCGTACTTGCGTGTGTGCGCGCACACAGGGTGGGTAATGCGTCTAATGTGGCAGCATCATGTTAATGTGAAGGTGCAAGCACTGCTTGCTTCGTCTCGCTTTCATCTACCGCCGCTGGCAAGCCCTCGTGGTGAACAGGGTTGCAACTTGCATAAGTCTTCCCCTGCCAGTACACAGCCTCCTCACCATCAAGACTCTTGCTGTGCCTCCTCGTGGCAACACACGGTAACTGGGTGCCTCGTGGGCCCAGGCTTGACCAGCAGGGGATCTCGGAGCAGCAGTGGGCCCCAGAGGACGGCGCATAGGCCCACTGGCATGTCGACAGGCCCTAGTGCTTACCAACCACTGCCCCGCTGCCTTATGGATTAAAGTTTAGTAGTTATAAGGTTATGGAAGTAAAACCTGAACGAAAAATCTGCGGTGGAGCCCCGCATCAGGCAGACACGCTTACAGAGCTCCAACAAAACCCCAACGGCGGTATAGGCGAAAGATGTGTCAACATGGGAATCTAATGACTAAACAGGCAGATGAAGGGAATGCCTGATGGACAGGCTACTAAGGCAAAACCCAACAAACTGGGCTATCGGCAGTCCATTGCAACTCTCCCTCTCCCCAGTCATTGCAACACTTGCACCACTGGATCAGGAAAAGGGAGAGCCAAGATGTGTGGTTGCAGCCTGCGCTCCTGCCTCACCACATAAATCATCTCGTGCACAGCCATCATCCAGCTCATCATACCTTTCATCATCATCAGAACCCCTATACCCCCAAAAGTCCTATGGCGACGAACGAGTGGCGACGGGGACAGGCAGAGATGACTGCCGGGAGTCTCTAGTCACAACTCTGCACATGGGCGGCACAGATAAGATGGTCGCTTATGCACTGGGATCTAGGCAGCAGTGCAACAGTCGCACAGGCGGGTTCTGTCTGTGCGACTGAGTAGCCCTTTCGAGAAGCTACTCTGCTCACTCCACATGGGGAGGGGGCTAGAAAATTTCCCAAAACATAGCCAATAAGGTCACCCTAAAGCGGAGGGAAACTTAATCACAGATCAAAACAAAAACAAACTATACAACCTCTTATGGTCGCTGCATGTAATGTCAGGACCCTTCAGGATAATGGCACAAATGAGCGGCCTGAAAGAAGGACTGCCCTTATGGCAAAAGAAATAGCTAGGTATAACATCAACATAGCAGCCATTAGTGAGTCCCGGCTCCCAGACGAGGGTCAACTCACAGAACGGGGGTCTGGCTGTACCTTCTTCTGGAAGGTTTAAGCGTGCTGCGGAGAGAAACTGTATTCATGGAGTGCTACGACCCGAGGTTAGATCGTTACATAAACACAAATCACTTAAGTCTTTCAAATATATATTAGTTTTTATTATATTCTTAATCCCAAGTTCTACCCAACAAAGGTCAAGTTAACAGGTCAAAACCTAAACAAGTTAACAAATGATGAATATTTATTAACTTATTCCCACCACCACACATCTACAGTCACCCAAAAAAGTCCTGTCGCGAACCATGAACCCCGAGATTCAGACTCTTGAATCCGAAGCATTTATGGACGGA
Organism: Homarus americanus; assembly: GCF_018991925.1. NCBI lineage: Eukaryota > Metazoa > Arthropoda > Malacostraca > Decapoda > Nephropidae > Homarus > Homarus americanus. The sequence goes on from NW_024712345.1 coordinate 14,163, forward strand.
ATAATGTATCAGTGTCTACTGCTTCGGGTTCACGAGTCTGAATCTCGGGGTTCATGGTTCGCGACAGAACTTTTTTGGGTGACTGTACATAGAATAAATAAATAACAACAATAATATGATGTTTGGAAGTAGCTGAGTAAGGACTGAAGGTCCAACAAGATCACACAAAATCAATATCAAGCAAAACAAATCTCAATAATCAAATGCCAACTCCCAAAACACCAGAGGGAGGGTATACTACTTAACTTAATGACAGTTGTGCCTAGATTGACTACAGTGAACCAGCCTGCCACAGACGCCACCTCACACCCATAGTACTGACATATCATAGCCAGATTGGTTAATACATAAACTTTACCTAAATGACCCTACTGACATTAGTTCCACTATCTTACCTATATACAAACATACTACAATCAATATCATATGAGAGACAACTGTTGCATTAATACACGTAAATACACAAAGTGATAATGTATTAAAACAAATTTAATACGTAAATGATGGCTCAGTCGGTGTGGGTGAATAATGAGCGAAACTGCTCGAGCCAACCACACACCATCCCAACCAACGTATTTCATACCAAGAACAGAAACTTATGGCGGACACTCGTAACATGGAGTTGGCTTTGCCATTTGCCAACTCATCTTACATAGTTTAACTAAAAAAACAGCTGGGGTCAACGAGCGCCTCATGACACTCTGGGTCCCACTGAATCACTCACCTCATGCCTTCTTCATCAGTGCATAGGCCCCAACACTGGGTGCAGAGGATGACATCAAGGAGGCCTTTTATGCCAGTCTTGACAGAGTGCTAACCTCTATCTGCCAAAGTTGGCAGAGATGCTGACATTTGTCAAGGGACTAGGTAAGTGTAATCCCAGCAGCCTAGTCCTCCTCAACAAGTGTGCTGTGCACAACCTCACTATCACCAGTACCTTGTTTAGGCAGGCCGACAAGTTCAAGGGTTCTTGGCAACACAAACAATCCAAACACTGGTATCTCATTGACTACATCATTGTTAGAGAAAAAGATCTATTGTCTAATTATTAATACTTCATATTCCTGCTTATATTGAACCACCAAAACCATGATGTCATAGATTGTCATGTAGATAGATAGATAGAAATTACTATTGCAATAATTATATTTGCTGACTAAACACGATACTGACAGCTCTGTCCTCTTGTTCCAAACCCATGTTGTATTACTTCCCTCCCATATCATATTTATGTATATCAACACCACTGTAAAATATGTATATACTTATAATATAAATGTAAAAAATAAAATATATAAAGTAAATAAATATCGAAGTGATAACTGTGGTAACATTCTGAGATGTTCTTATTACCACCATGCTATTGTACTATTCCAGATGATACTAAATGTTACATAATACTTCCTTGAGATAAATGTATAGTATATATCAGGTGCCTCAAAGAGAGCTCAGGTTCTCAACTGGCTCAGCCATGTTAATATTGTTATTGTTATCGATTCTAGATCTGTGTTTTTCTGGCTGAATAAACTATTTTAATATCAATAACAATAGATGTCCTCATCACCAGAGCCATGCGTGGCTCAGACCACTGTGACACTGATCATCGACTCGTCAGAGCCGAACTCTCCCTTCACGTCGCCCCAAAACAGCGATGGGCTAATAAACAACCCAACAACAAATAACCTAAATCCGAGTGCTGAATGGGGTATCCTCGATGCTGTCATCAAAAAAAAAAAAGAAAACCTGCAGTGAGACCCTCGGCCAGATCAAAGAAAACACCGGGATTAGTTTGATGAAAATAACCAGGAAATTGACGTACTCGTTACTGGTAAACATGCTGCTTTCACTGACTGGCAGAACAACCCTCAGTCTTGGATCAAAGCTAATACCTTCCACCAGAAGAAATCAATGGCCAAGTGCAAACTTTGCAATCTAAAAAGCGAATGGTGGAAAATAAGGCGTGTGAAATGTATAAATTTGCGGATATACACAAGGTGCGTGAATTTTGCAATTCCGCTAAAATATTGTATGGCTCAACTACTCATGGCATGGCCCCCTCCGCTCATCCGATGGCAACTCCATAATCAAAGACGAAGAAAGCACCCATCAGTACTAGAAAGAGCACTCACTAACATTGGCTGCTCAACTGAAACACTGATGTCGGCGTTCTGACTACCTCAACATCCAGAGCTGACCACCACAGCTATCCTCCATCCCATGATGAGGTAGCTAATACCACCGAGCAGATGAAAAATAACAAAGCCGAGGTGTATATGTAGGAGAACCTCCACTTACCAGCTGTCTCCACCCTCTCCTGAAGAATATGTGGGAAACCAGTCAGACTGTGGCATCTACAGCGGGATCTTGCTGCTGTCTATAGCCGGCAAGGTTATCGCCAGAGTCCTCCTAAACAGACTTCTTCCTGAGGCGGAAAACTTCCTCCCAGAATGCCAATGTGGCTTTAACCCATCACCCTCACCACTGACATGATCTTTGCTGCCCGCCAGATACAAGAAAAGTGCAGAGAACAGCGTCATAACTTGTACACAGCCTTCATCGACCTTACCAAGGACATCGTCTCAATCCACAGGGAAGCCCTTTGGCAGACCCTCAGTCGTTTTGGTTGGCCACCAAATTTCACCTTCATTGTCAGGCAACTCCACAATGCCATGAATGGCAGTGTCCTTCATAATGTCAATACTTTCGAGTTACCTCGACTGCATACCGAGGCAGACAAGCTCCAGCACCGGAAAGATGTTGCTTTCTCCCCTCCCACACTAGATGTAGCCCTCCATACTTGCAACATCTGTGGACGACGCTGCCGGTCCCGTATCGGCCTCTCGAGTCACCCCAGAGCTCACCAACGAAGGTAACATCTTTAATAACTCATATCGTTGTATCATAGCTGGATGATTGTTGTATTCGATTCCGAGTGACAGCAAAGTGGTAGTAGTAGAATGTGTGTGTGTGTGTTCAGTTAAATTTTGGTCACCGTACTACAAAGTGGATATCGAATCCCTAGAAAGCATACAGAGGAGGATGACAAGACTAATCCCGGGCATTAGGAACCTTGAGTAGAGAGACAGGTTAAAGCATCGTAATTTGCACTCCCTCGAGAGACGTAGAGTGAGGGGCGATATGATCGTGGAGCATAAATGGAAGTCTGGGCTAAATAAAGGTGATATAACAGAGGTATTTAAACTTTCCAACCAGGAGCGAACTCTTAGCAATGGTTTTATTTAGACAAATTTAGATTTAAGCGCAAGATAGGTAAACAATGGTTTCGAAATAGAGTAATGGATAAGTGGAACAAGTTACCAAACATCATCATTAACTCGAACACACTGGATAGCTTTAAACATAGGTTGGATGGGTGTATGAGCGATAGGAGTTGGTTGTAAATGGGGCTATCTAGTATGGGCTATTACAGCTGCAGTTTCCCCCATTCATATTTTCTTATGTCTACTACACACACGAGAAGCACCAACACAACACTACTACTCTAACCACACACACACACACACACACACATATAAGCTGTCAACACTAAAAAAACATTTCTTCCAATACAAAACACAATCTTCCTCTTATAAGCCACCACTGGTGAATCCTTCTGGTCCTTAACAAAATCCTTTACACTCTTACCCATACAGTTCCTACAACAGCCACCACAGCCAGTCTTACTGTATCTGTTCCAATTTTTGTTTTACCCAAATTTCACCTTTGACCTTAACACCAACGTCTGCTGTACCTATTTTTGCTTTAATCCATTTAGTGCAAGGAACTTTAGAATATTCAATGCTGTTTTTGTTTACCCTGCTCTTGTTTATATTTCTCCCATACATCTGCCATCACAGCTAATGTTACTTCCCAATTACCCAAAAATTTTCACTTGTTTCGGTTCCCTGTTGTTTACTATAAAGTCTATTTAAGGGTTTATTTACAATTTGGAAAAAACAATACTTTAGTCTTTACAGCATTAACTCTTAAATCATATTGTTCACCTTCCCCCATAACAATGACTTAATACTAGCATAATGTACCCCAAGGCCCAGATCTTGTCCCCAACACCTTTTAAAGAGGTAGTGGAGTTGATGAAAAAAATTTTTAGTTGGCACTTGAAATAGATTCGTTGGTGTTGGAGATAGTTTATAAGGCATTGAACATATTGTTAAGTGCAACGTATCATGATAGAACTACCCTTAGCAACCAATTACTAAATGAGCTCTACGCCCCTGCCGGTTGTACTGTAACTGAGTATGTATTCTTGATATATATTGTATGATTATATATTTTTTCAGACTACATTCACTTTTTGCTTGTTACGAGCCTCACCCCTTTGACACGTAACATAAAACACATAAAGATGATTTGGAGGTCCTGGGTTCAAATCCCGGACAGGCCCCCAATATTTGTTACGTGTCAAAGGGATAAGGCTCGTAACAAGCAAAAAGTGAAGGTATTTAAAGAGAATTACAATAAATGGTTCTTAAATTTGTATCTAGAACAACTCCAACTACGGTATGATGTATGGATTGAATGCAGCCCCCTTTTAATAAATGAATACTTGATGATTGAAGTAAAGAAACTTAAATAAAATGAATAACTATATTTACAAATGCTTGCCACTAATAACAAAGAAATAAAGCTAATCACATGAGCCTACTAGGTTAATTTAAGGTTGCCAATATCACTGACAACTACACGATTCTAGAGCAAAAATACATAAGACATTAAAAACAGCCAGCCAGCCTCAACAATGAATACCATGAGTACATCACCTGATCGAAGACAGAAGTCAACTGACAATGCAGGCCATTGGTGGAGGTCCGAAGACTACCCAAACTTAAGTGCTACTGGGGGGGGGGGGGCTCTGAAACCATCGGCTTTTATGGGTTGCTTTGAGCTGACTGACTCAAACATCGTACTTGACATAACATGTCATTGTTAATGTTATTACAGTATTACTGGATTTAAAAATATAATCTATTCACACACAAAATAAACAATGTAATTCTAGTCTGAAAAATATATAATCATACAATATATATCAAGAATACATACTCAGTTACAGTACGTCCGGCATGGGCGTACAGCTCATTCAGTAATTGGTTGTTAAGGGTAGTTCTATCATGATACATTGCACTTAACATCTCCCCCGTAAGAGATTTATTAGGATGCTAAATAAATCTAGGGAAACAACTCGTTCACACTCTTGACAACAAATCTACAATTACATTATCTTTTCCCTTTATATGTTTTATGACTTAATTATACTGCTGTAAGGCAAGAGACCACCTCATTAATCTTTGATTGTTATTCTGCATTTTATTTATCTACTTTGGGGGGTTATGATGAGAATAAACAATAATTGGATCAACTGAACTACTAGGTACACATTAAACTTATCTAGTCCATACAGCAATGCAGTACATTCCTTTTCTATTGTGGCATAGTTCTTCTGATGTTTCTTGAACTTGGTTGAAGCATAACATACCAGATGTAGAATTTCGTCTGGTCTCTTTTGGTGTACTACAGCTCCAGCCCCTAAGTCACTGGCATCTACTTGAAGGATGAATGGTTGGCTGAAGTCTGGTGCTCGGAGAACTGGTGCATTGGTGAGCAGAATGCGTATCTTGTTGAAAGCTTCTTGACAAGCAGGTCTCCAACTGAATTTTTTCTTTGGGCTCACAAGGTCAGTTAGTGAAGTTGCAACTTGAGAGAAGTTTGGGCAGAACAGTCTGTAGTATCCAACCATACCCAGAAACCTCATGACACCCTTTCGGGTCTCAGGAATCGGTAGGTTGTTGATGGCTTCTACCTTCGCTGCAGCTGGACTGACCTCACCAAACCCAAATGTGCCCTAGGTAGACTAGTTTAGCATGGCCGAATTCACTCTTGAGTAAGTTGATCGTGAGACAAGCATCAGGAAGACTGGTGAAAAAAGGCGTAGTCGTGACAAGTGTTCCTCCCAGGTGCTGCTGTATACAATGAGGTCATCAAGATAAGACTGCACTCCGTCTAGACCAAATGTAACCTGGTGGATGATTCGCTGGAAGGTACTTGGAGCGCTTTTTAGTCCAAAGGCCATGACATTGTATTGGTAAAGGCTGCCAGGAGTGACGAACGCCGAGATACTCTTTCCTCGCTCCGTTAACTCCACCTGATAATAGCCTTTTAGAAGGTCGATTTTCGTCAAGAACTCCGCTTTTCCCAGATTGTCCATTATATCGTCAATTCTTGGTACTGAGTATGAATCTGTTCTTGTGATGCTGCTCACTCTGTGGTAGTCCGTGCACATTCTTGAACTCCCGTCAGGTTTCGTCACAAGTAGGCAAGGGGAAGCCCACTCACTGCTACTCTTTTCAATGAAGTTGTGGGCGAGAAGGAACTTCACTTCTTGCTCAAGAAGTTCTCGCTTAGCTGGATTCATACGATAAGGTGCCTGCTTGATTGGTTTGGCGCCCTCCACCAGTTCAACATCATGCTGCACCAGTCGGCACTGCTATGGAATGTCCCCAAATAGCTGTGGTAAGTCCTGGAGAAGGCACCTCACATCTTTAGCTTGATCTGATCATAGATGCTATATTTTTTTAAATGGATTAGCCAGTATGTCAGAATTTTGCAACTTCATTTCATTATGTATTTGAATCTCCTGAAATTTGCATGTTCTTCACTGTAGTCAGGTGAACTCAACACAACACTGACCACTGTACTTTCATCTCTGTTAAGCAAATTTATGTGAACGAGTCTCTGGTTTTCTACGTTCAGGTGTTTTTATGATGTAATTAACATCATTAACTTTACTTTTAACAACATAAGTGCCATTAAATATAGACTGTAATGGACTGTTATGAACAGAAATAAATGCTGGAACTCTATCACCTGGCTTGAACTCTCTAAACTCTGAATTTCTGTAAAATTTGTTCTTCATATTACTCTGAGCTTTCTCTAAGTTAGACCTAGCCAATTCTATGCTTTCTTAATTCTGTCTTTAATCTGAGTAACATAGGTTAACAAGTATTTATGAGGTTTATCATCTAACCATGAATCTTTCAATACCGTCAAAGGTCCTTTAACCTCATGGCCGAACACTGACTCAAATGGAGAAAACCCAAGGGATTCTTGCTTGCTGCTCCTAATAGCATATAACACAAAGTGAACACCTTCAACCCAGTCAATACTGTTTTCATTACAGTACTTCGTTAACATGTTTATGAGAGTTTGATGGAACCTTTCTAAAGCTCCTTGGGACTCTGGATGATAAGCGATGGCCAGGTACTGGTGCACTCTCAACTCTCCCATCACTTGTTTGAACACATTGGAAGTGAAAGGCGAACCCTGATCTGACTGAACTTGATTGGGGATCCCGTACTGAGTAAAGAATTTAGTCAATGATTTAATAATTAACTTGGACGTGATGCGTCTTAATGGAATCACTTCAGGGTAGCGAATGGT
>NW_024712346.1:0-13401 GCF_018991925.1 Homarus americanus
GAAGAGTCCTGGAGATAGAAGGTAAATGGATGGCCAGAGATTTGTCCATCCTAGACTTTCAACCGTATCACGTAAGGAGATGTCAATTATCAGTGCAGAACAGGGGATGTGTGTTGTGGGGTATGAGAGTGTTAATTCCACAGTGTTTAGAGGCAAATTTTGAATGAACTGCATTTTGAACATCCAGGTATATGTGCTATAAAGCACTGGCCAGAAATTTTGTGTGGTGGCCTAAACTGGATGGTGAAATAGAAATGATGGTATGTGAGTGCTCTGTTTGTCAGGAATGTTAGAGTATGCCACCCAGCACACACCTTGAAAACCTGGAATGGCTCTACCCGTCCTTCCAAAGAGAGTACACATTAATTTCTGTGATATGAACAGACAAATTTCTTGTATTAATTGATAGCTTCGTCCAAAGTGATTGATGTTAAGCACATGTACAATACTAATGCTGGTAGTACCATTGATGAATTAAGATTAATATTTGCTGAACATGAACAGAAGAGGTATTTTCTGACAATGGTCCTCCATTCCAATGATCAGAGTTTAAAAAACTTCATGAGACTCAACGGTGTAAAAGTATGTACGACTCCCACCCTATCCCGCTCTAATGGTGCAGCTGAGAGATCGCTAGGGAATTGTAAAAGGAAGCACTTTCCAAGCAGGTAATTCAAGGAACTGTAGGAAAATCAATGAAACACTTGACTAGCAAATTTCTTACTCAGATACAGAACCACGCCACATAGTGACAGGATGCACTCCCTGCAGAGTTAATGGTGAAGAGACAGTTGAGAACAAGATTAAGTTTAGTCAAGCCAAGTCTGTTTGAAGTTGTAGAGAGGAAAACAAGCTCAACAAAAATGGTATCATGATAAGAGTTCTGGTGAAAGAGTGTTCAAGGTAAATGATAGGTGAGAGTTAGGAACATGGCTAGTTGGTTATGGTACTGTCCATAAAGTGGATAACTGGTGTCATTGATAAGGGGTATGGATCTAGACATATTTAGTGAAATGTGGTAACTCTTTGAGGATATGTTCATGTGAATCACATCATTCAGGCACACACGCGATGAATAAAGCACCAGGACATGATGATAAACTTGACACAGTTTCAGCGATCATCATTATGATGATGTCAAAGATGATGTTTCCCCAGCATCCACTCACTGTGTCAACTGATTGTAGTGGTGATATGTCTGTCACAGAGTGTAAGTGAAACCCCCTGCAAAAAAAATAGATGGAGGGAATAGTCCCAGAAGATCAAACAGAGTTAGAGCTTGTGAACAGGCCTTTCAAAACTGTTCAGTTAGGAAGATATTTGTTGTGTTCTATTCTTCCCTGCCATATGTAATTGTGTAAGTTTTGTTTATTTAGGATTTGTAGCAGCCATGCTCTCTTTTGAAAGGAGAAATAGTGTTATATATATGTATGTTTATATGCTGCCTTTATCGATTACATATACATTATACATTATGTTACTTACCAAAGTCAGAAAGTGTTTAGGCTTGTGTAAACACGAAATGTGTTAGGCATGTTGTAACCAAGAACAGACAAAAAACGCCCCAGCTAGACTGACCATGTGACTCGTCATTCTCCCATTAAATAACGCAAGAAACTACACTTTTGTATTGGGTGTTCTCTCAGTCACCTTGGCGCTGTTTAAGAGTTAATAATGCAATCAGTTCACAAACAACAAAAACAGTGTAATTCACTACATAACTACAGCTGTATTGTGATTTTCTACCTAACTACCGTATACATTATTTTAATTTACATAAAAAAATTACTAAATACGTACTACCTAACTTTAATTTATTTTACATATTATATTTTATTATGTTCCTAATTATAATTTATTTTAGTTGGTATTGTATAATTTGAAACTTAATACACCTATACACCACCTTCAAGATACACCCGAGATCTGCCTCCTGGAATGGAGAGCCCACCCACATTAGGGAGGAAGGCTAGATCTAACCTCGTCTCCAGTGCACTACAGCCTTCGGCCTCCTGGCAGATACACCCCACGCCGACTAAAGCGACCACTTCGCCACCCTAACAACGCTGAAGGTGAACAAACTCCCACTCCACCCCCCGAGATGGAGATACAATACCCAAAAAGGCAAGACTGGGACTCTTAAGAAACACCTGGCTAAGTGGCGCGAAAAATCACAGCCGGCTGGCGCAGCACCCGTGGATGAGACAACCTCCACTCAATTAATTGGTCGAGGCGTTTCACCAAGCGGCAGAAGAGGCTATCCTAAAACAAACCCATACCAAGACAGTATAATGATTACTGGTACTACTGTCCCAGGGCAGAAAGAACTCAACCACAGAGTGAACATGGCCCGAAGAAACGGCAGGAGATCCCACGGCAACAAACAGACATCTCCCTGCAAGTCATAGTTATGATACCAGGGAAGAGAAGGAAGAAATAAAAAACGGTGCCGCTGGCTCAAGTGGTGCCTGACCTGAACGAGCACACTCCCTTGGCAAGATGGGGCCCAGATCCGAAGGGCATCTTGGGAAGGCAACACCACCAATGCACTCAACCCATCCCAAATTCCAGAGGAGGAAGCCGAGAGACTTGCAAAACTGTTCTCTGACCGAGCAGCAACGAAAAACCCCTGAGTAAGGAGGAGACACAACGGCGTCTGCGACAGGTCAGACTCCAGATGATCGAAGAGGGCCTGCAACAGTGAAGATGACACTGACAGACCATTCAACCACAGCAAGAACTCCAGAAGTCGCTAAAACGAAGCAAGGATGACAGCACCAGGGGCCGACAGGATAGTAACCTACTCCATGCTTTCTCATGCCGGTACAGCTGACACGAGGCCTGCTGCAAGCCATCAATGCTTCGTGGATGTTAATAAAGACTCCCACCGGAATGGAAGAAGGCAGATATACAGCCCATTCCGAAGCCCAGAGAACCAGTCAAACTGAGGCCCATCTCCCTTCTCAGCTGCATAGCGAAGACGGGAGAAAGAATGGCTCTCAACCGACTCAAGTGGAGGGGGAAAGTAGGCAGCCCACACCTGAGATTTGCTTACACCGAGAACACTGGCACAGGCAACATCGCCAAGATATTCACAAAGTACAGGGATACCAAACCAGTTCCCGGTGGTCTTCCTCGACCTGGAGAAAGCCTTTCGAACTAACAAATCCATTGGCCATTACAACCACAAAAAAAGGCGTCAAAGGAAGGTTGGGTGGATCCAGAACTACATCACACAGAGAGAAGCACGAGTACGCTTTCAGGGAGCAACCCTGCTCACAGGGTCCATGAAAACGAACCCCACAAGGAGGCATCCTCAGTCCAATGCTGTTCAATGTCCTGATGGAAAATCTAGTCAAACTTCCTTCAGACAAACAGCCAAGCTCCTATGTTATGCAGACGACTTACAGCTTATAGTAAGAGGATCGAACAGACCAGCTAACACACAACACGCACTCCAACCCTATAGGAAGAGGAGTGCAACAGACTTGGACTCACAAGATAAATCCAGCCAAGTCGAAAGCGATGGCCATCTGCACAGACACCAGACAAGATGCTCTCCATACAAACATGCCGGTAGTCTGGACCAACGCCCACTAGTGCGTCTTGGAATCTGGTTTGACCAGAAACTCACTCTTCTGCTCGCAACTCGAGTATCTCAGGCACAGGACGAAGAGCAGACACAATATAATGAGGTCGCTCACCAAAGCAAAGTCTGCAGGAGCAAACCTTCATGTGCTCAAAGCCTACTACACGGCCGCCATATCAGATCGCTGGTAGATTGCAGTGCTCCAGCACTCATTGACTGAGAGAAGACCAAATAGCTAAGCTTAGAAGCCATCCAAAAACAATGCTCTCAGGACCATGCTCGGAGCACCCATGTGGGACCAGAATTTGCAATCTGCAAATGGAAACCGAACTACCACCCTGGCAGTACGAGTCAAGCAGGTGACAGCCGGTCTCTCGCCAAAATCTTAGAGCAGACAAGCTCACAGTTGCCAAGATCTGAATCAGTGCTCTCCCTCCACCTCGACCACAGAGTGCGAGGGGCCACCTGGTCGCACGAGGCAAGCGGGGAGGTCATCCGACACCTGCAAGCAGAAACACTCGTCAAGAACAACCAAGACACACACGAGACAATGGTTACGCTTATTCCTCCACCAGCCAATACACTAAATTTACCGACCTTAGGCGATAGAAATAACCTCCAGAAGGAGGACTCAAAAATAACCCCGAAGCCATAGCAACCGAGACACCGGCTGATGCAGCATCATATCACAGACGGCTCGGTGGACCTAAACATCATAGATCCGGAGCGGCCTTCTACACCCAAGGTCAGACCCTCCAATGGAGACTTTCCAACGATTCCAATCTACAAACAGAATCAGAGAATTTAAAGGCCCATAAAGACAACACAAGTCCATCATAACTACACGGACTCGAAATCGGCTATGCTAGATCATCACTCGATCCTCGCACAGCTACAGGAATTCCAGCCAAAACCGACCAGTCGTCTTACACTGGATCTCAGTCAGAGGGATCGGAGGAAACGACGTGGCAGACGAAGCAGGCAGCTACACGTCTCTAGTAGCGTGCACATCCAAGTTCCAGCAAGTGCAAACAGATCAAGAATCACCCCAGAAAGACTACCAAGCTCCACATCAAAAGAGCCTTCATGCACTCAACGCTGGTTCCCAATCAGACAAATGGTACCTGGCGGCCACAAAGGGAACCACCTTTCGCTGACAAGAAAACTCCAAGACAAACCCAAAGTCAGCCTTCATCGACCATTATTCAGGGTACAAGTGCTCCTGGCAGATGATCGGAAATGACGTCATGGAATGCACCTACCGTCAGGAGAGCCAGCAGCCAACCCACTTGAACACTATCTCCTCGATTGCGAGGTCACAAAGCCTCCGAAACAGAACTCAAATCTCCCAAGAAACACACACAACACCAGCAGCCACTCTAACCCGAAAGGCCCATACAGACCACATTCACCACCTACCAGGGTCATCACATCGATACCTCACACCCAGAGATAGCTGAAAGCATCCTTCCCAGCAAGGCGGACCCCAGTTCGGGGGCGCGCCACTCCGAAGCTGACCAACCAAGAGTGGGGGGTTGGTGGTAAGCGTCCACCGATCGGGGACCCGGGCTCACACTTGCAACCCAAAAGTATCCTCCACCTGCAGGGTGGGACCACCTCCATCCCAATCCGGTCTGGCTGCTCCTGAGCCCAGCCGGAACCACCAAACGGCCGCCCATAGGCAGGCCCGTGTCGACTACGGTCCGACAATCTCAACAACAACAACAACGGTGACCTACCTGTCTCTTTCTACCCACACCAACCAACGCCTCCTCCTCCTGCCTGGTGGTCTCGTCCAACCGGCGAGCATGGCGATCCACAAGCTGGTCCTCCTCTGAGCATCCTCTGCCAACCGCCTCTCCCTTACTCAACGCTTGTAACCATGCTGCCTTCCCAGCACCAAACTGCATTGTACATCCAATAAATATGATAAGCAGAGAGCACATTGTGAGTTTCCTTTTCCATCTCATCCTGAGGTGAACTCAAACAACCTGGGTACCCCACAAATGGTGACCCTGGAGATCTGCACTCACACAGGATGGAGGAGAAATCAGCCTGACTCTCCCAGTCTTCAAGCAACATGGAAGACTGGCTTATCCACACAGAGGCAGCGCTCTCATCGTCTCTACAGCTCCTGTCTCTACACCAGGTTGACACCCTAGAGCAGCACTGCCATCTAAGCAGACACCAGCTCCTCCTTCCTGTCCGGGCACCACGTCCTACTGACCCCAGCATTCCGTCCTGTTTCAGACGCCGCCTCCCCGGCCCAGCAGTGCTTCCCTGTCACTCTCTTGATCTCTGTCACTCCTTGATGCAGCCCCTGCCCGACGCGCCTGAGTGACCACACACCCCTCTTTCTCCCTCAGGTACCCGTGCTACTGTCCTGCACCCTGCTGCTGTCACGAGCCCTCATCCGCTTCTGCTGACGCAGCCCCTGCTCCTGACCCAGGCCCACACACCCCAGCAGGCACCTGACGACTCTGTACCTGCCGTGAGGGAAGCACAACATTCATCGCCCAAACAACCTCCTCCTCTTTCTCCTACAGATCGAGTGTATCACAGAGTTGCCCCTTGTGGCCGGCTCATCCACGCCCTCGCCGTTATGGCTCACATGTGGCATGCACCAGTGCACCACCTGTCCTGTCTCACATGTGCCATGCAACCCTGCAGACAACAAGTCTCCACACCGCCTGAAGGGGAGTACTGTAGTGGATACCTCCCTACCAAGCCTGAGTAGCCGACCCCAGCATGCCTCGTGGTCTAGGTCAACCAGCGCCGCCCACGGAGCGGGGGTCAACTATCTACCTCGCTATATAAGACCTGACCATGGTGACCTGACCTCTCTCTTCTAGCTACAGCCGCAGCAAGCAACACCACCTCCTCCGCTCCTGCCTGGCGGTCCTCGCTCCCGCCGGCGAGCATGGCGACCCACAAGCTGGTCCTCCTCTGAGCACCCTCACCAACCAGCTCTCTCTACTCAACGCTTGTAACCATGCTGCCTTCCCAGCACCAAGCTGCATTGTACATCCAATACAACATGTATACAGAGAGCACATTGTGAGTTTCTTTTCTCCATCCCATCCTGAGTGTGAACCCAAACAACTCGTACCCCACAATGTGACATAAAATTAAGTTTCAAATGATACAATACCAAAGAATTTGTTGTTACCAAGACTCGCATGAAATTCGACTGAATATCATTCGCAATTTTTATTAAATCAGAACCACATTAATTAAAGCTATTTCCACCAATTCCTTGGTGTGAGCGGGCTTTGATTAATACAGTACTCTGACATTTTCTATTTTCACAATTTTCTGATGAAATATCCCATTAGTTTTGTTGTTTTAATAAATCATGGTACAGTAGTTAGGTAGCAAATCCCAGAAGTTATGTATTATGTACGCAAAGTTTAGTTGGGTATTAAAGAACTAATTTTAATTACTAAATGAAATTTTAGTTCGGTATTAAATACATACTTTTAATTATTAAATTAATTTCTATTTAGTTACTGTAGTACGTACGGAAATAAATTTAAATTATAAATTAAATTATAGTAAGGTAGTAAATAACTTATTTTGGGCCAAATTAAAATATAATATGTAAAATAAATTAAAGTTAGGTAGTAACTAATTTAGTACAAATTTTTTTTATGTAAACTAAAATAATGTATAGTTAGGTAGAAAATCACAATACAGCTGTAGTTATGTAGTGAATTACACCGTTTTTGTTGTTTGTGAACTGATTGCATTATTAACCCTTAAACAGCGCCAAGGGTGACTGAGATAACACCCAATACAAAAGTAATTTTATGCTATACTATACTGTACTGTACTGTACAGAATTTTTTTTCCATCATTTCTAATTTCTTTTGTTCAACTTGAATCTTTATTTTGACAAGCTGAATCTCCAAATCTGAATGCAACTTTTGATTATTTGCAAGTTGAATCTGCAAATCTGAATGCAGCTTTTGATTATTTGCAAGTTGAATGTTGATCATTGTTTCTTCCAATTGTTTATCTAACAATTGCTGCCGTGTGCTCCAAATTAGTTTATTATTTTCTTCCTCTTCAATGGTTATATTTTTCCTGTTTGGTCGGTCATACCGTTTTTCATCAAATAATGACGTTTTCTTTTTATTTTTCTGGGAGGACGTTGAGGGGCTAGGTTGTAAATTTGGGTCATCGCCTCTGCTGGAGGCACGCTCTGGTACAGGATTTGTGAAGCACAAATCTTGCCCTGGATTTGTAGAAGGCATGCTTTCAGCAAAGTAATTGTGGTCCTCATCAATGAAATTGATTGATGGGTACACATCCACTTCAATGACTTGACGAGGTCAGGTCTTTTATAGCGAAGGTAGGCGTGGGTAGATAGTTGACCCCCGCTCCGTGGGTGGCGCTTGTTGACCTAGACCACGAGGCATACACTGAGGAATTCGCCGGGTCGGCTACTCAGCGACAAGCAGCGTTTGTAGGGGAAAAATCCACTACAATACTCCCTCCTTCCCTCCAGGCGGTGTAGGAGACTTGTTGTCTGCAGGGTTGCATGGCACATGTGAGGCAGAACGGGCGGTGCATGCCACATGTGAGTCATAACGGCGAGGGCGTGGATGAGCCGGCCGCTAGAGGAGACAACTGTCTAGATACACATTATCTGTGGGAGTAGAGAGGGAGAAAAAGGGTGTGTGGAGGCGATGAATGTTGTGCTTCACTCACGGCAGGCACAGAGTCGTCAGATGCGCCTGCTGGGGTGTGTGGGCCTGGGTCAGGAGCAGGGGCTGCGTCAGCAGAAGCGGATGAGGGCTCGTGACAGCAGCTGGGTCCACGACCGCAGCAGGGTGCAGGACAGTAGCAGGGAGTACCTGAGGGAGAAAAGAGGGGTGTGTTGGTCCGCACTCAGGCGCATGGGCCGCGTCGGGAGCAGGGGCTGCATCAGGAGGAGCAGCAGGGGGTACTGCTGGGCCGGGGGCGGCGTCTGAGGCAGGACGGGTGTGCTGGGGTCAGTAGGACGTGGTCTTTGGGGCAGGAAGAGGAGCTGGTGTCTGCTTAGAGAAGCAGTGCTGCTCTAGGGTGTCTAACCTGCGGTGTAGAGACAGTAGCTGTAGAGCCGATGAGAGCTGCTTCTGGGTGGATAAGCCAGTCTTCCATGTTGCTTGAAGACTGGGAGCGTGATCTGTTTCTCCTCCATCCTGTGTGAGTGCGAATCTCCGGGGGTCACCATTTGTGGGGTATGGGATGTTTGGGGTTCGCACTCAGGATGGAATGGAGAAAGGAAACTGACATTGTGCTCTCTGTATACATGTTGTATTGGATATACAATGCAGCTTGGTGCTGGGAAGTGGCAGCGTGGTTACAAGTGTGATGTAGAGAGAGCTGGTTGGTGAGGATGCTCAGAGGAGGACAGCTTGTGGGTCGCCATGCTCTCCGGCGGAAGCGAGGGCCGCCAGGCAACGGAGGAGGAGGTGGTGTTGCTTGCTGCGGCTGTAGCTAGAAGAAGAGAGAGGTAGGTCACCACGAGGTCTGGTCTTTATAGCGGAGGTAGGCTTGGGTAGATAGTTGACCCGCTCCGTGGGCGGCGCTGGTTGACCCAGACCACGAGGCATACACTGGGGAATTCGCGGGGTCGGCTCTCAGCGACAAACAGCGTTTGTAGTGAAAATCCACCACAATATGGCGTAAAAAAAGAGATATGGAAAGATGAAGAATGAAGCATAATAAAGATAAATAGAGAGAGAAAGGTAGGAACAAATATATAAAATAAAGAAAATTTAGGAAATCTATGGTACGATAAGTTATTTTTCAAGTACAACAATAATGCTAATATGAACGATATTAGGCTTTTTAAGAAAGTTTAAAATAATTCACGAACATTTCAAACTATTCAAATAAAAATAAACCAATTAAGCTAAACTTAATCAATATTAGTTAAGACATAATTAAGTTAAACTTATTATATTAGATTTAGTATATTTGAAACTATGATTGATAATTTATATTGAGGAAAAAAATAAACTTATTTTATTCGATAGCGGTTTCCGGCAACATTGACTTTATGCCAAGTTTACAACAGGGTATGTACTGTATTTGGCGATGGCAGGAATAGTAAACAGTACAGTACAACACGGACGGACAAACACCTCTCCACTATCACGAGTATTTGGCGAGTATATAACACTCCATAATATTAATCCACTACCACGTGAGTGTTCTTATGTATAATAATTCTGTAAAGGTTTAAAACATAAGAATGGTGGAAGCTGCAATTAGATATTTAACCCTATTGCTCATCTTTTCTCAGATATCCATCCAACCTATGTTTGAAGATATTCAGTGCATTCGAGTTAATGACGATGTTTGGTAACCTGTTCCATTCATCCACTACTCTATTTTCAAACCAATGTTTACCTATTTCGCTCCTAAATCTTAATTTGTCTAATTTAAAACCATTGTTATGAGTTCGCTCCTGGTTGGATAGTTTTAGTACCTTTGTAATGTCCCGTTTGCTTAGCCTGACTTCCATTAACTCGAATACGATGGATAGCTTCAAACATAGGTTGGATGGATATACTGTATGAGCAATAGGGGTTGGGTGTAAATGGGACTGCCCAGTTTGGGCCAATAAGCCCGCTGCAGTTTCCTCCATTCTTATGTTCTTATGTAGCAGGCAGCTACCAAACAGGAGGTACTACCGCTTGGGAAGATATTGGAAGCATAATGTGTTGTCTAATGGTAGACCCTGCTGCCATATGTGACCAAGTCCCAGGTTGTTCATCTGGCTCTGCCTCATTACACACAATTGCAGGGTCTCAATTGTTACTCTTACTATTGACAACACGACATACATTCTGTATATTGTTTCTCACTTGATTTTTTTCCCATTTTTGTATTGGCGATTCTTTATTGTTAGTTATTATTATTTTATTTTCTGTGAACTAATTATAATTATTACTATTACATTTTCGCTCCCAGGCCCCGACGTGGGTCAGTGACCTGTGCCTGAGTGGGCTTGGTGACTCCTCTCCTAACTACCGACTGAGCTCCTGCCGCGCGCTTACCAGCCAATCAGCGTACAGCCGTTCGTTCAAGTTTAGAAGCTCAAAAAAGTTGTTGTAGCGAAAGGTAGAGCGGAAGATGACAGAGGAAGGAGCAGGAGGTTAGGAAGGGAATTGTAGTGGGAGAGATAGTGCCGTGGCTTTACACGACTGCGTTTATTTGGTTAGCGCATAGCGCACGTATTTGGTTTTTGTCTGTGTTGGGTGTGTGATCCTCGGGTCACCACTGTTAGTTCAACTTTAGAAGCTCCAACAACTTTCCCTGAATACGAATTCGCAACCTTTCGATTTACAACAGGTACCTACTTACTGCTAGGTGAACAGGGACCAAGGGGCTAGGAAGAGTGTCCAAACAACTAGCTTGCCGGGAATCGAACCCTTGACATCTTGCTTGCGAGGCAAGAGCGGTACCGCTTCTGCCGGTTCAGATGGACAGATCGGAAGTGAGCGGCGCTGCTGATTGGCTGAGGTAAAGGCGGTAACTGGCCAATCACCGCGCAATGAGAAAGCGAGGCCCGGTGTGTGGAACTCGCCGCTGGTTGGCTGGTAAGCGGACGGCAAGTGATCAATCAGCAGTTGTAGGGAAGTATCCACTATAATATATCTGGACCAGGAACTGTGAAGACCGCCCTTCGATGTTGGGATTCCATGTTTTGTTGTAGTGATAACTTTTAATCCAATTTCTTCAGCAGATTCAGGACCCGGAGCTGCGAAGACCTGCCTCTTTTGCTGCATGTTTGAGCAGTCTGCAACTTTGTTGTGATAAGACACTCAATCCTAGTGATTGTACTTACTCAACATAGTGACGGTGTAATTACCATCACAGATTGTACGGGAAATTCCAACTTTTGGAAAAAACAAATATTTGGGCTCCCCAAATTTTGACTACTACCCGTGCGTCTACGTCCTGGATTGGCCAATCAGTGGTGCCCCACGGTGGCGTGATACATGCACGTTTACTGCGGTGCTCTGATTGGCTAACCGAACGTGGCGTGGTAGGTAGGCTGTTTCTACTCTCTAAGTCCTCTTCTTTCCTTTTTTCATCCCCCTCATGCACTCCGTTCTTTGAACGGGAGGCGGGACTTAGCGATACGGTCGATCCGGCAAGGGAACCTGTGATAGTGCAGGGCACCCCTTGTCCGGGGGTCACCGGTAGGTGGCAACTTTCTTAGATATAACTATAGTCACAGGTAACCTGGGTGCAGAACCCTACGAGCCCGACGCCCGTCCAAGAGGGGGGGGCGGGGTCACTGCTCCCAGGCAGGAGCCCTGTGTTATAGGTAGGATTAGATGTAATCAAGAAGATGACAACTAGCATTAGAATAAAACATAGAGATAAGGGACACTCTATTGGAAGGGGAAAAGTGGCAGAAATCACTTACAACAAACTGCAAGTCCCACTAACAAGAATATTCAGCACCAATGAAGGTTTTAAAGTAATCTGTAAAGATGACTTTGATTCAGATAAAATCCTTTCAAAAGAAGCAAGAGATATATTTTACAATGAAGGCCTTATTGTTGTCATGCCACCAGAACAAAAAGCAAAAAGATCAGTTTTCGTTCGTCAAGTCGACCAAGAGATCGGGAGGAAGACATCGGAAGACCTGAAAGATGAACTGGAACGCCAAAATAGGTGGATGAAGATTGAAGAAGTCATTAAGATAAAGGACTATACTCATGTTTTTAAGATTACTTTTGAAGAAGTGTCAATGGCTGAGAAAGTTTTACAACAGGGCTTTCTAATATTCAACATGTCAGTCACACCACATCAAATAAAGAAGGAGACATTCATCAGTCTGCAAACTTGCTTCTCCTGCTACAAATATGAAGAACACACAACGAGAGACTGTCCGGAAAAAGAAAAAAAGTACTGCTCAGATTGTGCAGGCGACGACCATACCTACACTGAATGTAAGAATACACATGTTGGCTGTCTCAACTGTAAGAGAAACGGGAATGCATACATAGGACATAGGACGTTAGCAATGGCATGCCCAATAAAAAAACACATGATAAAGTACAAGGAACAAGAAACAAGGAAAAAGGAACAAGACAAGAAGGATACGACATACGTCGAAATAGCCAAGAGAGCGGTCCAAGAGGCTCATAGACCAGAATCCACCATATTAAACCTAAGTGAGCCAATACATGATAAGGTAATGATTAGTATGATCCATGCACATTTGCACAATATCATTGCACCCGGATCATACAATGAGGAATTAAGGAAAATGTTTAAATTGAATAACCTACCAGAGATGATATTTCCAGAGAATCCACAATCCGAAAAACTATTTCAGGCAACATATGCAAGCGAACTGAGAGAAAGACTACATCTAGACGAACAAAGGTTTGAGCAAGGAGCAACAGCTGATACACAAGGAACACAAGCGACTGATAGAGATCCCAGACAAATGACTAGAAGTGACAAAGAGAAGATAGAAATAACAAAAGGACAGACTATAAGACAAAGGAGTAGGAGGAGAGAAGATAAGATGGAAACTGATCACAATATACAACCTGAATCTGCTGAAGAATGAATCTCAATGGAGAGACAGAGCTTATATACCCAGCAGCCGCTATGAGTCATGTTGGGAAAACCCGAGAAGTCGCCGGTCTTTTGGCTCGGTTGCTAGGATACGGCGGGCATTGGAATGCCGATACGCTTGGTTGCTAGGGAAGACTGTAACAGGTGGTGGCGTGGCTACGCAGTTGTAGGCAGTTGTAGGGGAGACGTCCACTACAAGCTTCTGGAACCCGTGC
>NW_024712347.1:0-10000 GCF_018991925.1 Homarus americanus
TCAGTATTACTTGATTTATTGCTCTGTAGTGACGTCAATAAATATTTCCATACATTAAAACAACAAACTGAACACACCCACACACACACACACACACACACACACACACACACACACTCCACACCCTCACTCACACACACACTCACACACACACACACACTCACACACACTCACACACACACACACACACACTCACACACACACACACACTCACACACACTCACACACCCCACACACACACACACACACTCCCCCACACACACACACACACACACACACACACACACATCATCGCTAATCTAGCCAATACCGATTTTTCCATAGAAGCTATTTCTTCCTTGATTCAGCCAATAGACTCATCCCGTCCTCTCTAGTCAGTAATGAAGGCACTTGATGATTTTAGGTGACAAAGAAAGGTCATGTTGTGGAACATATTGTGACAGGGGGTCAGAGTACACACTATATATCTGCTGAAAGCACTTCTTAGCCACACACACACACTAGACTCTCACTCTCTCTCTCTCTCTCTCTCTCTCTCTCTACTTTTCATTTCTATTTCCTTTTGTGTATTTTGTTTTATTTACAAGATTACTATCTTTCTCCTCCTCATCCTCCTCCTCCTCCTCCCCCTCCTCCCTCCTCCTCCCCTCCCTCCTCTTCCCCTCCTCTCCTCCTCCTCCTCTGCTCCTCACCTCCTCCTCCTCCTCCTCCCATTACTTCTAGATCTCTTACAGATAGCTGGGAGGCTTGGCCTCCCCTAGTTATTATATGACACTCAAGTTTCGTTTCGGGTCCTGGCGCGGCAGCAGGGGCTGGAGGGGCAGAAATTAGAGGTGAAATTCAGAGGTGAGGAGCTAGAGGGAGCAGGCTGAGGTGGAAACTAGAGGGGTGGGGCTGGAGGCTGAGGGCTAGAGGTGGGGCTGAGGCGAGGCTGGGGGCGGGGAGCTAGAGGGTGGGGGCTAGAAGGGTGGAGGCTAGATGGGCAGGGGGCTGAAAGGGGCAGGGCTAGAGGTGGGGGTTGTGAAAGACAGGAGAACTGTTGAGGTGGGGGTCTTGGTGTGGGGGTTGAAATGGCTGGGGAAGCAGTGATCTGTCGGCGTTGGGGACTGTCAGTGGCTGGGGAAAGTGTCAGGGACTCAGGAGGACTAGAAAGGAGGACTGCTCGGGGCTGAGGGACATGGGGTCAGGAGGAGGAAGACTTCATCGGAGGAGGAGAGAAAAAACGATGGGAAGGAGGTCAAAGCAGCGTCGGCCTCCTCATCGCCCCCTCCGTCACTCCTCCTCCTCCTCCCCTCTAATCTCCATCCTCTCCCCCCGACTCCTCATCCAAGCCATCCATTCATCCCCTCCCCACTCCCCTCCCCCATCCTTTAATACATCACCATCCCTACATCACCCCATCCCTCCCATAAGCATAGGTTCTGCAAGGTTGCTCAGGCTGCATAAAATCACCGAGCAAGAATAAAGGCAGTAATTTGTTTCTGATCTCTCTCTCTCTCTCTCTCTCCTCTCTCTCTCTCTCTCTCTCTCTCTCTCTCTCTCTTGTTTTATCAAGCGTTTCAGATTTACATGGCTTATTTATTTTTCCCTTACTAAAAGTCGTCATCGCTTCTAGATTGATAAATTTTTATTTATTATTATTATTGGCCTACGAAATTGAACACCCAAGTTCAAAAACTTTGGAAAAAATAGTTTGATTTTTTCGTTTCTCTATTGATAATATTATTATTATTAACCATTATTATTATTATTATTATTATTATTCTATTATTATTAATAAATATTATTATTATTATTATTAATATTATTATTATTATTATTATTATTATTATTAATTAGTAATAATGAAATAATAGTAGTAGTAAGTAGTAATGGTTGTCGTAAAGTAGTATTAAAGTATTAATTAAGTATAATAATGAAGATCCCTCACCTGGATGCACCTTGAATCCCAATCCTTGAACCTATACTGGAACCAAAAATTCTGACGTTTTCAAACCCTCACAAAAAATATGAACCATCAGGGTGAAGCAGCCACTAGTGAGAAACCAGTCTGGTGGAGATTCATACATGATGAATACAAGGTTAAGGATTTGTGATTTCGAGCCACTACTACTGTTGATTAATTCTGGGCTGATGCTGAAAGAATGATGTTACCAGTTTTATGTGGAAAGTGGAACTGATTTTTGGGGAATTTTTAAAAGGTAGATGTTGGGTTTTTATTATTTTTGTAATATTGTAAGGGTGTGTGAATAGAAATGAAACTTGTATGTATACATATAAAAGTACTGTATATTTAACATATGTATACATGCAAAAATAAATCCGGAAACAAGTCTAAGCAAAAATAGCGAATAAACTTTCGAAGACTCATAAAAACTGAAACAATAACAAATGGAAACAAAAAGAAAGAACATCAAACCTGTAACAGGTATTATAGGTGAGAAGCTATTAACATACTAGATTATATATTTAACTCCAGAAACAAAGACATCGGCCTCAAGCTCCTGAATCCCCCCTAGAGAGGATAGTATTGCTAGAGGCTGTGGGCGGCTCAGATCCGCTTGCACTCTTGGCGAGGGGAATCCGGATGGTGTTTATAAAGTCTCTGAAGGAGGATCTGAACCCATGGACTTTATCAGATCTTTCTGTTATTGGTCAGTTCTAAATGTTAGGGAGGAGGAGAAGAGGTGAAGGAAAGAAGACAGGGGAGAGAGGGAAGGAAGGTATTGATGATGTGTGAGAGGAGGAGGAGGACAGGAGGAGGAAGAACAGGAGGGAGGAAGGAGGAGGTTTAGGGGGCTGGGGTAGGAAGAAAAGGAGGAAGGAAAAGATGACACACAGAAGAAAAAGGGAAAAAATATAATCTAGAAAGAAATGGACTTAACAAAGAGAAAAAGAAAGATAAAAACACGAAAAAGTGTAGGACGAATGAGGCTAATGACTGAGGCTCAAACGACCAGGGTAAATGGATGTAACAAGTGATGGGAGGGCATCACCATATGCAATTTTAAAGATTGAATGATCACGAATAAAAATAGAAATTGGTCAAAATTAAGTGGGAGGAATGATGACTGGGATGAGAAATGTGGATGGTTTGAGAATTATGAAGTGTGTGTGTGTGTGTGTGTGTGTGTATAGATGTTATAATAAATAATTAAACGATAATAAGAAACATATAATTGTTTTTCAATTTATAACAAATAAATGTATAATAAAAAAAAATCAATTAAATAAAAATACCTCAAAATATATAACAAAAAGCCGTGTTTATTACCAAAAATCATAAAAGTCACAATTAATAAAAAGTAATTTAAATTTGAATTATATCATCTATATTTTTTTCTTTCAGATAAAATATAAACAAAAGCTAATATTTTTTCCGTTGAGCACTTTACAAGTTTGTTAATCCTTTTTATCATTTAAAATCATTTTATATAGTACCATTTTGTCGTAATTAACTAAGGGTTAATATACTGTGAGATTACAATGTATATCAAGTAATTAACGTCAGCCCTAATTAGAATAAGACAACACAATGACCAATAAATGTTGAGTGTTGGACAGGTGTGTGTGTCAATGATGTGTGTGTGTGTGTGTGTGTGTGTGTGTATGTGTGTGTGTGTGTGGTATTATGGTCTGTTGTGGCAAAGATCTGTATATGGACTTTGTGAAGAAAAGAAAGAAGAAAGAAAGAAAGAAAGAAGAACCACACATTGACAGGAAGGGGAAGAGAATGAAGGAGAGTGGCAAAAGCTCACGTATACAAAACATTGCTTAGCCAACGACGCCACTGCATATTACCACATCAAGAGAAGCTGCACTTGCAAGATAAAGGCAATGAGATCGACCTACATGGCTGATCCTGCCATAAGGACCACCAGCCAGCCAGACCACCCCACACACCACCCCCACCCCACCCCACCCACCCCACACACAAAAAGCCAGCTGACCCCTCCCCCCCTCCTCCTCCTCCTCCCCTCCTTCCACTGCCAGACCCCACAACCAGACTGGATTACCTCCACCAACGTTCCATGGAAGCGATGAGGAAGAAGGAAAGAATAAGAGAAACGAAGACGGAGGAAGGGGAATAGAGAGGGGGTTCAGACCTCAGATGAACTATAAGACATGACCCTTGTTATATTTATCACTCCTAAAAAAAAACAAGAAATCTCCTCCCCCCAAAAATAACACTTCATCCATCCATCGAGTTATTGTTCGGTTACTATATGGGTTTCCTCTTATTTTTTCCATTATTATTATTACATTATTATTATTATTATTATTATTATTATTATTATTATTACCATTATTAATGTTATTATTATTAG
Source organism: Homarus americanus (assembly GCF_018991925.1). Lineage (NCBI taxonomy): Eukaryota > Metazoa > Arthropoda > Malacostraca > Decapoda > Nephropidae > Homarus > Homarus americanus. Next base: position 4,329 of record NW_024712347.1, read on the forward strand.
TATTATTACTATTATTATTATTATTATTATTATATTATTATTATTATTATTATTATTATTAATTATTATTATTATTGATATTTTGTGTTTATTAATTTTTATTATTCTTTTTTATTGGTTAGATTCTTTTTTGGAGGACATGGAGAATTAAGGAGACGGAGACCAATTCAAAGCCCAATCCAAAGAAAAATATTATTTGTTATTTTTTCGTATCGAGGGCGGGGGGTAGTAACTTGGATTTTCTTATAAAAAACATCTATCCTGTTGGATTTTTTTGGGGAGGGAGGAGTAGGGGTTATAATCCATATCAGGAAGAAATATTAATGCTATATGATTGTTATGTTGTCATTAGAGGATACTGAGAGTGATTTAGAAGGAGAAAGAAGGAAAAATGCAAGAGAGGATAGTTAAGAGGAAGGAGAACTGTGTGAAGTGAGTGAGTGAGTAGTGAGTGAAGTGAGTTGAGTGAGTGAGTCAGTGAGAGAGACTGTGTTGTGAGTTAGTGAGTGAGTGAGTGAGTGAGTCAGTAGGTGAGGTGAGTGAGTGGGAGGTTGTAGTGAGTTAGTGAGGAGAGACTGTGTTAGTGACTGAGTGGTGAGTTAGTGAGTCAGTCAGTGAGTTGGTGGTGAGTGAGCTGAGTCGATGAGTGGTGGGTAAGGTTAGTGGTGGAATCAGAGGAGGTGAGTGAGTGAGTTGGTGGTGAGTCAGTGAAGGTTAGTGAGTCAGTGAGTTAGTGAGTGAGTCAGTGAGTGAGTGAGTGAGTTAGTGAGCGAGTGGTGGTGGTGAGTCAGTGAGAGAGACATGGTGGTGGTGGTGAGTGAGTGAGTGAGTCAGTGAGGTTAGTGAGTGGTGAGGTGAGTTAGTGGTGAGTCACTGAGTAGTGGGAGGATTTAGTGAGTAGGCTTGAGGTGAGTAGAGTGAGTTGAGTGAATGGTGGGTGAGGTCAGTGAGTGAGTGGAGTCAGTGAGTTGGTGGAGGGTGGAGTGAGTGGTGGTGAGTGAGGTGGTGAGTCAAGTGAAGTGAGTGGTGGTGAGAGAAAAAAATCAAATTTTTAACGCTTTTCTATATGGGGAAAAAAATAGTCTCATAAACCATTCTGGAATCCATGCAATCGAATGAGATTAAAATAAAAAACAGAGACTTTGTAAATATTATGAAGGGCACCCGAGGACAGCCTATAGTTGACAGATTCACAATCAAAGTGACAGCCAAGACCCGCCACCACTATCTATTCCATTGACTTTCGTTCACTCTGTCCTTTGATATCGTCTCAGGATGCAATATTTTATTTTATTTTTTTCATCTTATTATTTTCTCATCAATACATTGTCTTGGGTACAGTTTGTAAACATTTGTATTATTATCTGTGTTTTCTCTTAACTCATCCTCTGTGTGTGTGTGTGTGTGTGTGTGTGTGTGTGTGTGTGTGTGTGTGTAACTCGAAATCTGGAGGCACCCCGAACTGTTAGCTGCCCAGGAAGGAAAACTTGTGTGTTATGGAAATTAAATTATTGCTCAGGTTATGCAACAGTGTTAATCATCCTGGGGTAACTAGGAGGGGGAGGAGAGAGGGGGAGAGACGGAGAGAGGGAAGGAGGGATGGAGAGAGGGAAGGAGAGAGAGAGAGGGAGGAGGGACGGAGGGAAGGGACGGAGGAGGGAAAGGAGGGAAAGAAAGGGGTAGGAATGGAGAGAGAGGGGAGAGAGGCTAGAGAGAGAGAGAGAGGTGAAGGATATTAAATCAAGAGGAAAGGAGGAGTGGTAGAGATAGGAGAAGGAGAATAAGGAGATAGAAAGCAAGAGGAAGGGAGGATAGGGAGAGGGAAGAAGGGAAGGAGGGTGAGGAGAGAGAAAGCAAGAAGGAGAGGGAGGAAGAGAGAGAGGAGAGAGACAAAAACACCATCTCACTCACAGGTAAAATTTCGATCAAAACAAAAAATAAAAAAAAAAATAAATAAATAAAAATAGTAATCCGAATATTTTAATGAATTAAATATATATCGAAATGAACTGACTTAGTTACATCCTATTTAACATATTTAATTTGATAAGACTATTTCATTTAATTAATCAACACTGAATTCGTTCACTTCATATTATCATTGCAACATAATAATTAAATAACGCACTATCAATTATAATTTTTCCCCTTTCATATTTTATCTAATAAATCAATCACTAAAAGCTGTGATTATAAGTCCCAATCATATATATAATAATATTGAAATGATAGTAATCCCTTTTGTTGGTATAATTTCCCTATAATTTCCCTATAATTTCCCTTCTGGGTAATTATTCACCAATTAACTAAAACTCATCAATTAACATACAGATTCGATAAGCTTGAATTATGGCAGACTATTTTCTCTTTGCCTCTACAGGTAAGTGAGTGAGGTGGGTAATTCAGGTAATGCCAGGTAGGTGATGGGGAGGGAGGAGGAAGGAGGGTAACGTCAGATCAATTAGCCTGGGAACTATAGTCATTACTCATAGGTCTTAACTACCTGATAATTATAGCTCCACCCTCTTTCCTTCCTCCTTCACATCCTATTTCTCCCCTCCTTCTCACCTTCCTTTCTTCCTACCTATCCAACCCACCCCACCCACTCCACCCCACCCCACCCCCACCCCACCCAACCCACCCACCCACCTATCTTCCTTTTGTCTCTTTGCTCAGCCGTGGCACATCTCCTACCTTGTCGTCCAAACTCACTTATTAAAAAATGAAACTTGTGAAATATATTGTACTTTTTATATATATATGAGCTGTGTGTAGGAGGGAGGAGGGTCAGTTTGACATAATAATACTTAATAGAGATATAATACTAATACTCTTTTTTCATGTTGGGTCGGTGTAAGTCGTAGGCTTTGTTCACTAGCGGCTCCCCTCTCTCTCCTCAGCTCCCTACATCTGACATACTGACTCTTCCCTTCCCTTCCCTTCCTTCCCTTCCTCCCCTTCCCTCCTTCCCTCACCAGGGTACCACGTCTCCTAAGCTTCCTCCCCTGCGACACATCTCAAGTAAATATCCACAGAAACCAAAAAAAAAGACAAACTCATCAGGGGCACCATGGCGTCATCTTCCCCGATTATCTCTCATCTCCCCTATTATCTCACTTCTCTCCCCGATTATCTCACTTCTCTCCCCGATTATCTCACTTCTCCTTCCTCCTTTTATTCGGTATTATCCTTCTTAGTCTCTGCGATACGGTGGGGAAATTGCCGTAATGAGTGGAAACAGAAGGGTAGAAGGGGGTGCTTGAAGGTGACCCGGATGTAGCGTCCTCGAGGTTAACGAAGGGGGAAGTGGTGTTAATATCGGTTTGTGTTGTGGATATTTTGCATGTTTTTTTTTGCTGTTCTGGAGAGTCTTGGTCTAAGATGCCTTCTGGGTAAAATGTCTATCTTATCTATCTATCTTAATATTTTTCAAAAGTCGTCGTTGTCATGGTTACATCTATGAGGTTCTGTAAGAGAGAGAGAGAGAGAGAGAGAGAGAGAGAGAGAGAGAGAGAGAGAGAGAGAGAGAAAACGTAAACATAATATCATAAGAAAAATTAAAATGACTTAGATGTACAACAAATCATTCACACACACACACACACACACACACACACCAGCATCAAATCAATCCATACCTCCCTAATCTGTCACCTGGTCAAATCAAGTATCATACCTGTAGTACAACGATGGCGCCCACCTGTACTCCAGAATAGTTGGTGTGACTCCGTACAACAATGGCGGGCTGAGTAGTGAGGGGGGGTTAGGATAACTTTAAAACCGGTTATGGGTTTATATTGTATCCTACTGAACTCGGTATGATCATCTTAATACTACCTATACTGATGGTGTGTGTGTGTGTGTGTGTGTGTGTGTGTGTGTGTGTGTGTGTGTGTGTGTGTGTGTGTGTGTGTGTGTGTGTGTGTGTGTGTGTGGAGGGGGGGTGTGTTTTATGATGACAGAAGAAACTATGGAAGAGAAGGAAGAAATGAAAGGAGGAATGGAGGAGAGAGGAGAGAGAGAGAAAAAAAAAAAAAAAAAAAAAAAAAAAAAAAAAAGAGAGGCAAACTAAAGAGAAAGAGAATGAGAGATGAGGAAAGAAGGAAACAAGGAAGGAGGAAGGAGGGGGGATAGGAAGAAGAAGCAAACAGAGAGAGAGAGGAAATAAATTAGACAGTGAGAGAAAGAAAGGAAGGAAGGAAGGAAGTGAGGAAGGTTAAGGAACTCAACGGACACTACATTGGCCCCTATCATCACCAGGAAGCTGCGGTATATGACTCCTCAGGACTCTGTAGACCGGCGCCCAAGATTGTCTACTACGAGCTGCTTCCTTTAAAACACGTAGCTACAGAAACTCATCACTGATCAACCCCCTCCCTCCTTCCTTCCTCCCTCCCTTGGTCTGTGTTCACTGTAGGCTCCGTAACGTGTGTGTGTGTGTGTGTGTGTGTGTGTGTGTGTGTGTGTGTGTGTGTGTGTGTGTGTGTGTGTGTGTGTGTGTGTGTTGTGTGTGTGTGTGTGTGTGTGTGTGTGTGCAATAATAATAATAATAATTGACGGTTTATTGAAAAAGTGCAGCCCAAGACTGAAAAATATACATTGGACATAAATGAATTTGTTTACACACATTGGTGGTTTAAAAGCTCTATTAGAGAAAGGAAGGAACATACAGTGAACATATAGATTAATGTAAGTGTTGAACAGCAAACACGTAGTGTAGTAACTCCCTCCCAGATGGTGTCCGGAGGAACTCACGTGGTGTAGTAGTTCCTCACAGATGGTGCATGAGGGACCTCACGTGGTGTAGTAGTTCCCACAGATGGTGTTATGAGGGACCTCACGTGTGCAGTAGTTCCCACAGATGGTGTTATGAGGGGCCTCACGTGTGTGAATTCCCTCACAGATGGTGTTATGAGGGGCCTCATGGTGTAGTACCCTCACAGATGGTGTTATGAGGGCCTCACGTGGTGTAGCACCCTCACAGATGGTAAGCATGAGGGGCCTAACGTGGTAGTACCTCACAGATGGTGTTATGAGGGGCTCCACGTGGTGTAGTAATTTCCTCGCAGATGGTGTAGTGAGGGCCTCACGTGGTGTAGTAATTCCTCACAGATGGTGGTGTTATGAGGGGCCTCACGGTGTAGTAATTCCCTCACAGATGGTGTTATGGAGGGCCTCATGGGTGTAGTAACCCTTCACATATGGTGTTATGAGGGCCCTACGTGGTGTAGTAATTCCTCACAGATGGTGTTATGAGGCCTCCACGTGGTGTAGTAATTCCCTCACAGATGGTGTTATAGTGAGTGTGTGGTTCCGGCCTTCCTATCGTAGACAGATTAACACATCGCTGGTTACTTATCACTGGGTACCTGGGACCTCACTGTGTGAAGGTCAACTTGAGTACCACTGTTACTGTTGAGTTGTTCTCACTGACTTAAGCACTGTTCACCACTGTTCACCTCTGTTTAACACTGGTTCCATTCCTTTCTAAATGAAATAGTAACTTCTGGCGAGAACTTGTTGATATTCCGGTGGGGAGGAGGGTTCAGGGGAGGGATGGTATGGGCCAACATAACAGTTGACCTGGCTGCTCGAGAGGAGCGCAGGCACGTCTTGACCTTCGGTGGTCAGGATGTGTGTGTGTGTGTGTGTGTGTGTGTGTGTGTGTGTGT
>NW_024712347.1:15000-16388 GCF_018991925.1 Homarus americanus
CTTCTATACCAATCAATTAAAATGTCATATTTCCATCTGTCCATAACACCACAACAAAACAATCATTATATTTTGTTTTTCAATCGTCCCTATTTCCATTGTCCCTCCCTCTTCTCTTCCTCCTCCCTTCTATCGCCCTTCTCCCCCCCCACTCTCTCTCTCTCTCTCTCTCTCTCTCTCTCTCTCTCTCTCTCTCTCCTCTCTTCTCCTCTCTCTCTCTCTCTCCTCTCTCTCTCCTTCTCTCTCTCTCTTCTTCCCCTCCTCCTCCCTCTCCCACCTCCTCCCCTCAACATGCCTCTGACAGCAATTAGGAGAAAAAATTCCTCTCTCCATCCTCATCCCTCACCTCTCCCTCACCTCCCTCACCCCCTCCCCTCATCCTCATGCTCACTCTTCACACTTAAAGTTTCCCCAACTTTTACCAATTTTCTTTCACTCCACGCCCACGCCCACCACACCCACGCCTTCACACCCACGCCCACTTAAACTACGCCTCCTTCAACTCTTAATCACCCCCCTCAGTATGGGTTCGTTCCTCTCCCTCCCTTCTCACTTTCCCCGACCGACCGCCAAATGAGATTTAGTGTTTGATTCCCCCACCTCCCCCCCACCTCCCCCCCAGGTCTTATTTTATTGTAACCCATGTTTCGATTGATCCTCCCCCATAGACCTTCAACCACACACACACACACACACACACACACACACACACACACACAACCACACACAACCACACACACACACACACACCACACACACACACACACACACACACACACACACACACACACACACACACACACACACACACACACACACACACACACACACACACACACAGACTCCTACTACATCTGAATCAGGACCAGGCGGCAGACCATCAGACCACTAAATATTATCCACCAGAGAAGTGAATGGCAAACCAATCAGAACGCTCAATGGTCTTAAAACAAAGCTGAATGGTGGGCTAATCAGAACACAACGTACCGGGGCTGGCTGGCTGTGCTGGATAGCGACCAATCAGGACACAAGAACATGAAACCGGTTGGGCGATTGGCCGGTTCAGTGTTCAGCGTATATAAGGCCAAAGCTTCAAAGATACACCCGCTGGTCGAGTTGTGGTTTGCTGCCGTAAACCTGTTTAATTGGACGCCGGGGTGATTGGCATGGGTGTGGGTGGTGGTGGTGTGGTGGTGGTGGTGGTGGTGGGAGTGGTGGTGGTGGTGGTGGTGGTGGTGGGTTGTATTGTGGTGGTGGTGGTGGTGGATGGTGGTGATGGTGGTGGCGGTGGTGGTGGTGGTGGTGGTGGTGGTGGTGGTAGGGGTGGTGGGTGGTGGTGGTGGTGGTGGTGGTGGTGGTGGGGAGTGGTGGTGGGGTGGGTGGTGGTG
>NW_024712348.1:0-9561 GCF_018991925.1 Homarus americanus
CATTTTAGAGTAAATACGGGCGTGTGAGTGAGTGAGGCAGAGGTCTGGTAAGTTATTCTGATTCACACAAGTTTGGGGGAAGTACAACCTTTTTCAACCTTTTGACACTGTGGCATTACAGTATAATGGGAATGACGTATCTCCAAAACGCCTCTTTTGAGTAAATCACATTTTAAGTTTTAAGTTCATGTACCATGGAAACTACTGAAGGAATTTCAATGAAACTTTTCACAAAAGTTGGACCGTATAAGGGATGATGCCTGTGGAAAGTTGAGCCCCATATGCCACATCCCCCCACCCCCCCCCTAAAAGTAAAAAGTAAATCAATATCACAAAATTGGGTATAGTAGTTAAGTGTTCTTCCAATGGAATTCTCGACCTTGCGGCGGCGTAAGCGACACTCAGTCAGGTTGATCATGTAGAACAAAGGCCAGTGGACACGCCTGTGGCCACATCTCCAAATCGTGATTTTGACGCTTACGTTCCCATTCTAGGCGCCTCATATGTATTTGTGAAGGAATTGGTTAATGTTAGCTGTATGCTAAATATGTCTTTGGCATAATGCTAAGTTGTGTTGCAAATATAATAATAGTTGAGTATACTAATATTACCAGGACACAAAAAAGTCCCTAACACTCGGTGGCTCACAACACCAGCAACACAACACAACAAGTAAAGCCACAAGGCAGGTGTTGCTGTGGTCCTCAACATGTGACAACTTTTGCTATAACATTTTCTCTCCTTCAGCTTCTTCATGTTTCCCCGCCCTCACAATTCTCTCTTTAGTAAACGCATTGCTTCTTGTGCTGTGCCGTTTTCTACCACAAGTGTTGCAAACTTTCCCGCATGAGTTCTTATTATCATTATTATTGTGTGTGTGTGTGTGTGTACACTCTCCAACATAAGCCACTTACCTCCAGTACACACTAACTGGGCGGAAAAACAATACAATAAAACATTCAGCTCCGACACCAGTGTTTGTAATGCGAGATTAACAACCACACACAGGAGGTAAGTTTCTTGGAGAGAAGTAAAAAAAAATCTTGATTAATAGAGAAATGGGTGACTTGTGTTCCGGGGTGCCTGCGTCATGTTATAATTATTGTTATTAATGTACAGTACAAGAGAGGCTATATGCATACTGTACATATATATATATATATATATATATATATATATATATATATATATATATATATATATATATATATATATATATATATATATATATATATGATTGTGGGGGACTTACATGAGGTATTACTCGTATTATATGTGTGTGTTTAATGTCATTATCTCACAGTGACTAACACTAAGCCGCCGGTGGTGGAACACAAGTAGCGTGCTGCTGCTATTACTAAGTGTGTGTGTGTGTGTGTGTATTTACTTGCTCACGTATTGTTCTGTGAGTGTAAGTGCTCATGTACGATTGTGTATATATGTGCGTGCGTGTGTTCCAGCTTTGTAAATGCATGGTCATGGATTCTAACACAATTCTCGCATCCAAGCAAATTTGCCCTGGTTCATCATTCCATAGGACTGAGATACATACAGTAGTCTTGGCGACGTCCAGTACAGCAAGAGAAGTAGGCAGTAGGTAGTAGGCAGCCCTCAAACAGGGAGGTACTACCGCCTGGGAAGGTACTGAAAGCATAATGTGTTGTCTAATGGTAGATCCTGCTGCTATGTGGCATCACGAAAATTGTAACTAAGTCCCAGGTTGTTGATCTGACTTTCTGCCTCATTTACACACAATTGCAGGGTCTCAATTGTTTCTCTTACTATTGACAACACAACATACAAATATTGTTTCTCACTCTTGATCTTTTTTTTTCATTTTTGTATTTCCGTATGGTTCGTTGTTGTTATTATTATTATTATTATTATTATTATTATTATTATTATTATTATTATTATTATTACAGTATTATTATTATTATTATTATTATTATTAAATTTTCGCCCCCCAGGCCCGGATGTGGGTCGGTGACCTGTGCCCGGGTGGGCTAATCCCCGTAAAAAAGCAAAAACACACAAAACAAAAAGTGTCTAACTAACTCACGCTTGTTTACGAGGCAACTGTTTGTAGTGTAACTTAATTCATCACCCCAGCTTGTTTTTAGTTGCATACCATGTTTAAATTTCTCTAACTAAATTCATGTAACGACAAAAATTTTAAGAAAAAAATATTACTTTTTCCCTGTAGTAACAACACTCTTTACCACCATTCGCGTAATTTTGTCTTAAATATATTAAAAAAAAGTCAAATACTTTCTCGTGTGCCTTCTGTAATCTGATCCTGTCTTCTCTAGTCCCGCCATCAGTACAAATGTTCATCCATAAAAGGAAAAAAATCTCTCCCCTTACAGAGTGTGTTGACACAGTGGTCTCGTGGACACAGCGCGGCGGGGTGTTGATGTGCGAGGTGACACTAAAGTCTTTTTCTGTCAGTAAGGTGATTTGAGAGCATCACACCATTACAAAGTTGTTCAGGGTGATGGATGGATGAATCTGACTCCACAGCCTCTTATTCCATCCTCCATCCTGACTATGGTAAATACATTTTCGCAAAGCTTACATAATAAAGCTGAACTTAGCATTAACAACTAAGAATATGATTTCTTCACTAGTAAACCATTGCTAAGAATGTGTGTACCTAACAAACGCTAATAAAAGAAAGTAACAGTTTTTACACACTGAGACAGACAAAGGCTCCAGTAAGCGTAAAGAAAGATTTGTACCCGCAAGAACAGTTCCTAGGCGCTGCTCGGTTATGACTCACACACGCTCCGACTGCTACACAACCATGTATTAAGTTACCGCGAAATCAGCTTCATTAAAACTTATAATGAGGTCTTATATTGGCTCTTATTACCCAGCGGCTGCCTCTCTCACTACCAGTACCACCACTACCACTACCACCACTAACACCACCACCACGAACATGCTCCTCTCTCTCCTCACCTCCCTCACCAAGATGATTAAGCTGACAGGTTGATAACGTGGACCAGAATATTATTACAGAGAGATAAGTTGTAAATTTAACCCTCACCAACGAACTCTCAGTCTATCCTCGAGAGACGAGCAGCGACAACTTGTGTACGATACAACAGTTTATAAAAGCGAACAAATATAACGAAACACTTGGCTGTAGAAGACACGTAGACATATGTAACACTGTGACACGTATTGTAGTCTACCTCACTTACACCAATACCCTGTAGTGACCTAACGCAGGTGTGTGACAGTTGTGTGGCCACGCTCCTACACAGTTGTGTGCCATCCTACGTGCTCTACCAGATGAACAAGGTACAAATAAACACAAGACACAACTATATGTGTAATAAAGGACAATTTTATTCGTTGCATTAGATCGTTTTGTGAGAGATATACTGCACTGTGTATGGAATTGTCCGCCTTACTGCTGGTGATCTGGAATAGTCTACGATAATACATGGTTGTATGTTAATGATGTCATCACAACACTATCCCTCCTTCCCTCCCTCCCTCCCTCCATCACGACAATGTTATCTACTACTACAATACTGCCACGACACCTTCCCTCCTTCCCTCCCTCAGGGCCTGACGCGGCAACAAATCAAGCAGCTTGTCTTAACAGCCACTCAGGGAACATACTGTACACTACTCAAGGTTGTCACCCCGACCTGGTGCCAAATATCAACTTTAGGAAGACACATTTGATATATGAAAATAAAGTTTACAGCGTTGTCTCCATATTAATATTAATTTCAGTTCAACTATTAAAGTCTATACTGACGATCTGTCACTTTGTCTATCACTCAGGTAAATACCTTTTGCTGTGTTTAAAGTCATTATTCAATGTAACTCGGCAAGTTTGACAGTACAGGAGATACTACACGAGCCGTCCCAATAGTTTAAGTTAGGTGACGTTTTCTGACAGTCCTGTAGCGAGTAGTGACACAATCCATACATCTGGACTCAAGTAAGACGGGACGTGGACACTAATAGAGGGAGTTACTGATGTTGACTTGTTAGGAGGTCCGTGTGTCCCTTGTATCTGAGTACCTACAGGTCATATACTGTACTTGGAGGGAAGTACAAGATGTGAGAATGTGTGTGTGTGTGTGTTAAAAGTGTATCTTGAGCAGCACTTGTAAGATCAGTATAAGCTGCCTCACATTCCATCATAAACAGTATAATACCCAGATAACTCTTGGGCACAATAAGCTTTATGTGACTTTAAAGTTTGTGGTAAATTTTCCCCTGATCTCAAAATTCGTCCACGAAATACTAAGAATGGCTGAGAATTCCTTGGTAATGGAGCCATAAATCTAGTGAGGAGATTTGCTACACACACACACACACACACACACACACACACACACACAAACACACACACACACACACACACACACACACACACACACACACACACACACACACACACACACACACACACACACACACACACACACACACACACACACACACACACACACACACACGCCATATATCAACACTCCACAACACCCGTGACTCACCGCCCCGGCTTATGGACACAGCGCAGGTAACAGTAAACAAAGTTATGAGTTAAAGATGATATTTAAGACAAAACTGCGTCAAGAATCTAATACATACATTAATAAATATATCAGACCATATTACCACAAGTATATAGTATATCCTTCCCTAATATATCTTATATAAAAGTGATATACTATTATAACGAATTAATATAATATAGATAAATCCAAGAAACAGGAAGAGGATGAGAAGGAGAAGAAACAAGAAAAGGAGGAGAAACAATAAGAAGGGGAGGAGGAGGAGGAACAAAAAGAGGAGGGTAGGAGGAGGAGAAAGAGGAGAAAGAGGAACATCACGGGCACCAGGCTGAGTGAATGACAACAGTGTATTAAAATGAGAACAACAGAACCAATATTTCACCTCCGTTGTGCAAAACATAAAATAAATATACTGTCAGCCACACCGTTAACTTTACCCTGTGTTGTGACCCAGAAATACTCGCCTGACTTACTGAGGCAAATGTGTGTAGGAACCCTGACTCTATCTACACAAACATTGTCATAAAATAATACGTCTTATCTATATATACATATATACATCCAATAGAAAAAAAATTACCTTGACAATGAGTTAAAAGGAGATGAATTATATCTGTCAAGGTGTTGGGTATGATAATTCTACCTGACGGACACACTAATGCTTGTTTATCGTCACAACATAAACACTGTCGCTAGGGTGATGGTTATTAGAGACTGAGATGTGTGTGTGTGTGTGTGTGTGTGTGTGTGTGTGTGTGTGTGTGAAGCAGGCGAAGGATTTATTCCGTGGCTTGAGGTGAGCGTGTCAGGTAAATTAATACTGATATGTAGTCTCTCTCTCTCTCTCTCTCTCTCAAACACAGGCAGAGAGAACAGTGTCTAGCGTAATCCATACCCTATTGTACACACACTCCTACGATCACTATCATCACCACTATCACAACAACCACCTACACCCACCATTACCAAAACCATCACAACTAACTTCGTTTCGTCATTACCACCACAATTACCGCAACCATAACACCACGGCCATCACCATCATCCTCCATCACCATCACCCATCACCACCACTACCCAAAACATTACCACCACCAGTACCACCACCACCACCACCACCACTACCACAGGTACACGTGATCTAAAGCTCTTTCTCCTCCCAAACATTTTCCAGAATACAGCCGCGATACACCCCTCCATTATGCGCTCCTCCGCCATCACAAGGGGAAACCACTGCCTAATATGACTTGGAAAGCAGGAAGCACCGCGATGGATTTTCACTTTCTGGATTGGCTGATGGGAGAGGAGAATTCTCTCTCTCTCTCTCTCTCTCTCTCTCTCTCTCTCTCTCTCTCTCTCTCTCTCTCTCTCAGAAATGGTAAGAGAAATAAAAACCATCTAATATAAAGAGCAAAATGTGTGTTTGTGTTTATATTTGTTTCACCTTTTTAATATAGCTAAAATTTGGTCTGGCTGTTCAACTGTTAGAAGGATTTTTATTGGATTTCATCTTTAAATTGGGGATTTATGAGGCTCTAGTTGAGAGAGAGAGAGAGAGAGAGAGAGAGAGAGAGAGAGAGAGAGAGAGAGAGAGACACCTATGCCTCTGACCTTTTGTCAACCACCACTAACTACCTAACTCACATCCGTCACCGCTCATCCATCGTCACTCACCCACCTTCCTTCACCACCTACTGAGCCTCTCATCCACACTCCATTATCTGTCCCTCCTCTCTACCCACCTCACCCCTCATCCTCACCCCCTTAGAGACTATCTTACCCTGAGATATATCGTGGTTGTTCCTCTTAATTGAAGCACCATCACTCAGGGCCTCATTGTAAACATCGCCACCTTCTTGTTGCTCCACCACGACTTGGCTACTGACACTTACGTCATTACCTAAAGATATGTACTAGAATTTAGAACCTGGATCAGTACCTTAAAACATGTACTAGAACTTAGGTCTTGGGCCAGTACTCGGACTTAGACCTGACGACATGTAATGGAACTTAAGCCAGAAACATTAAACCAGACACCTGGCAATGAACTCCCTCAGGCATAGCCATCACTCTCAATTCACTCCCGACTAGTTCAGTCCACCCCAGCCCGTCCCAGCCCACCCGAACCTCTCCCAGCCAGCCTACTCTAGCTCTTCCCAGTCCACACTCAGTCTCTCCCAGCCCACCCGTGTCCTCCAGCCCACCCTAGTCTCTCCCAGCCCACCCTAACCCACTGCATGCCACCACAGACTCTCATCCCTGCAAGCCTCAAACAGCCCAGATGTCATCCGGCTTTTATGCCCACCCCCCCTCCACCCCCCCCACCCACCCCCACCACAAAAAACAGAAATATTTATAGATAAGTATCTCTTGCCGTGATCCTCAAATGGGGTCCTCAACTGGGAGCGACCTCAGGCGGGAGGACCCTCAAGAGGGAGGGTCGTCAGTTGGGAGGGCCATCAGCTGGGAAGGTCGTCAGCTGGGAGGGTCGTCAGCTGAGAGGGTCGTTAGTTGGGAGGTTCGTCAGCTGAGAGGGTTATCAGTTGGGAGGGTCGGCAACTGGGAGGGTCGTCAGCTGGGAGGGTCGTCAGCTGAGAGGGTCGTCAGTTGGGAAGGTCGTCAGCTGGGAGGGTTGTCAGCTGGGAGGGTCGTCAGCTGAGAGGGTCGTTAGTTGGGAGGTTCGTCAGCTGAGAGGGTTATCAGCTGAGGCCTGCACCAGGAGGCCGTCAGCTGGGAGGGTCGTCAGCTGAGAGGGTCGTCAGTTGGGAAGGTCGTCAGCTGGGAGGGTTGTCAGCTGGGAGGGTCGTCAGCTGAGAGGGTCGTTAGTTGGGAGGGTCATCAACTGGGAGGGACGTCAGCTGAGAGGGTCGTCAGTTGGGAGAGTCGTCAGCTGAGAGGGTCATCAGTTGGGAGAGTCGTCAGCAGAGAGGGTCATCAACTGGGAGGGTCATCAACTGGGAAGGTCGGCAACTGGGAGAGTCGTCAGTTGAGAAAGTCGTTAGTTGAGAGGTTCGTCAGCTGAGAGGCCTGGCCAAAGGAGAGTGCCACAGTGAGGAGGTGGCCGTCATTGAGAGGCCTGTCATTGAGAGGGTCGTCAGTTGGGAGAGTTGTCAGCTGAGCGGGGCTGTCAGCTGAGAGGGTCGTTAGCTGAGAGGCCGGACGGGCGAGGAGGCTTGAGTTGGGAGGTGGTCAGGTCATTGAGGAGGCCTGCCCAGCTGGGGAGGGTCAGCCAACTGGAGGTCGTCAAACCGGGAGGCTTGAGGTCAACAACTGTATGGCTTGCCAGGGCTGTCAGCCGAGGGTCAGTCAGTTGGGAGGGCTGTCAGCTGAGAGGGTCGTCAGTTGAGGAGGGCTGCTGGGAGGCCAAGAATCGGGAGTGGCCGACAACTGGGGAGAGTCGACAGCTGGGAGGGTCGTCAACTGGGAGCATCGTCAATTGTGAGGGTCGTCAGCTGAGAGGGTCGTCAGCTGGGAGGGTCGTCAGATAGGTAGAGTGGTTCTCGTAACAGCCAGATCAAACAGTGGCTTTAGGAGAGTCCTGAGGGAGAGCAAGAGCGGGGGAGGGGAGGAGAGGGGAGGAGAGTGCCAGTAAGAGAGAGGGAGAGGCGACGAGAGTGCCAAAGAGTAAGGGAGAGAAGGGAAAGAGAGTGCCAGTAAGAGAGAGGGAGAGGAGGCGACGAGAGCTCATTACCTCACCTGCCCAGACTGTCTCGTGAATCTGTGTTAATAGAGGCGGTAACTCGCATAGGTGAACGAGGTGGTCTGCGGGGGACGGACACAGGAGCACCAGCGCCACAGTCGGCCGTCACACAAACTAATCACTCCCTCTGATGGGCTCTTGATACTCTCTGCTATGCTCGCTTATCTGTCTCTGAGGGTATGCTAATATGCTCTGGTATGTTCCTGTCTATTTAAGATATGCTCCCATCTATCTTAAAGAGCTTATGCTAGGTTGGTCTGATATGCTCCTCAAAGACTATGCTGATATACTCTTGTCATCTGATATGCCATTATGTTCATATCTCTCTAAAGGATATACTAATATGTTCTGATATGTTGGTATGGTTCTGTCTCTCAGAGGGTGTGCTGATGTACTATAATAGCATATGGGGTATGCTGATATACTGGGTTATGTAGCTAGGCTCATATCTCTCTTACAGGGTATGCTAATATACCCTGATATGCTCGCATCTATCTGAGCGTATACTGGTTGACTCTAATGACATAAGAGATATGCTGGTATGCTTCTAAGGGAATATGTTAACATACTCTAATAATAATTTGAAATGAGGTTAGTTATACTTTAGATTCAGGGGATATACTGATATGATATAAATTAACCTAGAAGTATACTGATATGTTCTCAAGGCATTCAGGGGATCTGTTAGTATGCTTCGACATACTTTCGGAACAAGGTAAACTGGACCTTCAGAAGATAGGGTGATATGCTGACATATTCTGATGGATCTAAGAGAGAGTGGAAGACTATGAGAGCTAGTTAATATACTCAGGTATGTTGATATCCCTTCATGGCACTTGGGATATATGGTAATATACTCCGATGTGTCTCTTTGGATATACTGATATGCCACTAATGGGTCCCCAGAAAGCAGGAGACAAGTTGCTGTGCTTCGAGGACACTAATCTGTATAATGATTTTTTCCCTGACTGTTAAGAAGTATACTGGTATATTTCAAATGTTGCTTAGTATTATAGTATACTTTGGGCTGTTCTGAACATATTTCACAGCTAATTTTCAGAAATATATGCTGCTGTCACTGGCTTGTTTATTCCGGAGACATTGATTATACTTTGAGTATGTTGATATGCTTTGTTACCAGTCAAGGAATATGCTGATATGTTCTGACACTTCTCAGTGATTACCCTGATATACTTAGATACCTGACAGTATTTATTGGAGTATAGTGTCGTATACTCTGATGTCATTCTAGTGATATGTTGATGAGCTGACATACCGCTTTATGTAACTGTGATATATTGAATCATATACATCCAT
>NW_024712349.1:0-15171 GCF_018991925.1 Homarus americanus
TGTCAAAGTGTACCTGGCAGTGCAGAGGTGTACCTGGGAGTGTCAGAGGTACCTGGGAGTGTCAGAGGTACCTGGGAGTGTCGGAGGTGTACCTGGGAGTGTCAGAGGTGTACCAGGGAATCAGTGAGTACCTGGGAGTGTCAGAGGTGTACCTGGGAGTATCAGAGGTGTACCTGGGAGTGTCAGAGGTGTACCTGGGAGTGTGAGAAGTGTACCGGGAGTGTCGGAGGTGAACCTGGGAGGTCGGAGGAGCACCTGGGAGAGTCAGAGGTGTACCTGGGAGTGTCAGAGGTGTACCTGGGAGGTCTTAGGTGTACCTGGAGTGTCAGAGGTGTACCTGGGAGTATCAGAGGTACCTGGGAGTGTCAGAGGTGTACCTAGAGTCAGAGGTGTACCAGGGAGGTCAGAGGAGTACCTGGGAGGTCAGAGGTGTACCAGGGAGGTGCTAGGAGGAACCAGGGAGTGTCAGAGGTGAACCAGGGAGGTCTGAGGTGCCTGGAGTATCGGAGGTACCTGGGAGTATTAGAGGTGTACCTGGGAGTGTCAGAGGTGTACCTAGGAGGTCAGAGGTGTACCTGGGATTATCGGAGATGTACCTGGGAGCGTCAAAGGAGTACTGGGAGGTCAGAGGTGTACCTGGTAGTGTCAGTGGTGTACCTGGAAGTGTCAGAGGTGTACCTGGGAGTGTCACAGGTACCTGGCAGTGTCAGCGGTACCTGGCAGTCAGAGGTGTACCTGGGAGTGTCAGAGGTGTACCGGAGTGTCAGAGGAGTACCTGGGAGCGTCAAAGAGTACCTGGGAGGCCAGGTGTACCTGGTAGTGTCAGTGGTGTACCTGGAAGTGTCAGAGGTGTACCTGGGAGTGTCACAGGTGCCTGGGAGTGTCAGAGGTGTACCTGAAGTGTCAGAGGTGTACCTGGGAGATCAGAGGTGTACCTGGGAGGTCAGGGTGTACCTGGGAGGTCAGGGTGAAACTGGGAGTGTCGGAGGTGTAACTGGGAGGTCAGAGGTGTACCTGGGAGGCCGAGGAGTACCTGGGAGGTCAGAGGAGTACCTGGGAGTATCAGGGAGTATGTGGGAGGTCTGGGGGTGTACCTGGGAGAGTCAGGAGGTACCTGGGAGTGTCAGAGGTACTTGGAGGTCAGGTGTACCAGGGAGTGTCGGAGGTGTACTGGGAGTTTCAGGGGTGTACCTGGGAGAGTCAGAGGTACCTGGGAGTGTAGAGGTGTCTATGTCAGAGGTGTACCAGGGAGTGTCATTGAGTACCTGGGAGTACAAAGGTGTACCTGGCAGGTCAGAGGTGTACCTGGGAGTGTCAGAGGTGTACTGGAGAGTTGGAGGGTACCCAGAAGTCAGAGGTACCAGGAATGTCAGTGGAGTACCTGGGAGTGTCAGAGGTGTCTGGGAGTATCAGAGGTGTACCTGATGTCAGAGGTGTACCTGGGAGTGGGTGTACCTCTGAGTGTCTGAGGGGCACCTGGGAGTGTCAGTAGAGTACCTTGGAATGTCAGAGGTGTATTTGGGAGTGTCTGGTGTGTACCTGGGAGTGTCAGAGGTGTACCTGGGAGGACAGGTGTACCTGGGAGTGTCAGGGTGTACCTGGCAAGCCAAGATGTACTGGGAGTGTCTGAGTGTACCTGGGAGTGTCTGAGGTGTACCTGGGAGTGTCAGGGGAGAACCAGGGAGTGTAATAGTACCTGGGAGTGTCAGAGGTGTAATGGGAGTGTCGAACCAGGGAGTACCAGAGGTGAACCAGGGAGTGTCTGAGGTGCACCGGCATCGGAGGTGTACCTGGGAGCATCGGAGGTGTACCTGAAGTGTCAGTGGAGTATCTGGGGGAGTGTCAGAGGTGTACCTGGGAGTGTCGGAGGGGTCTGGGAGGTAAAACAGGAATGTCAGGAGTACCTGGAATGTCAGAGGTGTACCGGGAGCATCAGAGGTGGACCTGGGAGGTCAGGGTACCTGTGAGTGTCTAAGGTTACCTGGGAGGTCAGAGGAGTACCTGGGAATGTCAGAGGTATCTGGGAGGTCTGGGGTGTACCTGGGAGTGTCAGAGGTGTACCTGGGAGGACAGTGGTGTACCGGAGTGTCAGGGGTGTACCTGGGAGTGTCAGAGATGCACCTGGGAAGTCTGAGGTGCACCGGGAGAGTCAGAGGTGCACCTGGAGTGTCGGTGTACCTGGGAGTGTCAAAGGAATACCTGGGAGTGTCAGAGGTGTACCTGGGAGCATCGGAGACCTGGGAGTGTCAGAGGTGTACCTGGGAGTGTCAGAGGTGTACCTGGGAGTGTCAGAGGTGTACCTGGGAGTGTCAGGGTGTACCTAGGAGTGTCAGAGGTGTACCTGGGAGTGACAGTGGTGTACCTGGGAGGTCAGGAGGTACCTGGCAGGTCAGAGATGTACCTGGGAGTGTCTGAGGTGTACCAGTGTCAGAGGTGTATGCAGTAGTCAGAGGTGCATAGGGAGTAATAGTGGAGGCACCTGGGAGTGTCAATGAAGCCTGAGATCGGAGGTACCTGGGAATATGTGGAGTGTGTCAAGGTGCACCTGGAGTGTCGTGGATGGCCTGGGAATGTCACACGTGTACTAGGATTAAAGTGTGTGGCTTGGTAGCCGAGGTGTGAGGTGGGAGGCGCCAGAGGTGGCACTGGGAGGGCGTCAGAGGTGTACCTGGAGGGTCGAGGTGTACTGGGAGTGTCAGAAGTGCACCAGGAATGTCAGGAGTACCTGGAGAGTCAGAGGTGTACCTGTGTTACCTGGAGGTCAGAGGTGTACCTGGGAGGAAGAAGTGTACCTGGGAGTGCTCTGGAGATGAACCTGGGAGTGTCGGCTGAGCCAGAGAGCCTGGGAGTATGCCAGGGAGTGATAGGAGCACAGTGTGTACCTGGGAGCAATCAGACTGGGAGTAAGTCAGATGTACCTGGGAGTACCGGAGATCACCTGTGAGTATCAGAGGTGCACCCGGGAGTGTCAGTGCAGCCCAGGAGCAGTCGTAGCAGGAACCAGGCGTCAGGTAGCCAGGAGTTCAGAGGTGCCCGGGAGCCAGGGAGACGAGGGTGTACCTGGTAATAGTGTACCTAGAGAAAAACAGAGGTACCAGGAAATCCAGTACCTGGGAGCCTGTAACCCAGTATCGAGGAGTACCTGGAAAGGTGTACTAAGGTGACCTGGGACAGTCAGATACCTAAAAACAAGTAACAGGGAGGAGCAGTTGCTAGTCAGAGGCGTACTTCGTGTGTACCTGGGAGGCGTACCTGGGAGTCAGAGGTGCCTACGAGTGCCGAGGAGTACCTGCGAGAGTCAGAGGTGACTCCGGGAGTGTCAGAGGTACACATCTGACACTCCCAGGTACACATCTGACACCATCAAGTACACCTCTGACAATCCCAGGTACACCCCAGACACTCCCAGGTACACCTTAGATACTCCCACATACACCTCTGACACTCCCTGGTACTCCTCTGACACTCCCAGGTACTCCACTGACACTCCCAGGTACACCCCTGACACTCACAGGTACACCGCTGACACTCCCAGGTACTCCCCTGACACTCCCGGGTACAGCTTTGACATTCCCAGGTACACCTCCGACACTCCCAGGTACAGCTCCAATACTCCCAGTACACCTCTGACGCTCCCAGGCACACCACTGACACTCCCCAGGCACACCTCTGATATTCCCAGGCACACCTCTGACACCTTCAAGGTTCACCTTTTGACACCCCAGGCACACCACGACACTCCCAGGTACACCTCTGATACTCCTTGTGGTTCACCACTGACACTATCAAGTACACCTCTGACACTCCTAGGTACTCTTTTGACGCTCCCAGGTACTCCTCTGACACGTCCAGGTACACCTCATACACTCCCAGGTACACCTCAGACACACCCAGGTACACCTTTAACACTCCCTGGTACACCTCTAACACTCCCAGGTACACATCCGACACTCCCAGGTACACCTCCGACACTCCCAGGTACACCTCCGATACTCCCAGGTACACCTCTGACACTCCCAGGTACACCGCTGACACTCCCAGGTACTCCTCTGACACTCCCAGGTACTCCTCTGACACTTCCAGGTACATCTCTGACACTCCCAGGTACACCTCTGACACTCCCACATACACCTCTGACACTCCGTGGTACTCCTCTGACGCTCCCAGGTACTCCTCTCACACTCCCAGGTACTCCTCTCACACTCCCAAGTACACCTCTGACACTCCCAGGCACACCGCTGACACTCCCAGGTACTCCTCTGACACTCCCGGGTACAGCTTTGACACTCCCATGTACACCTCCGACACTCCCAAGTACAGCTCCAATACTCCCAGTACACCTCTGACACTCCCAGGTACACCGCTGACACTCCCAGGTACACCTCTGACACTCCCGGGTACAGCTTTGACACTCCCAGGTACACATCTGACACTCCCAGGTACAAATCTGACACTCCCAGTTACACCTCCGACACTCCCAGTTACACTCCTGACACTCCCAAGTACACCCCTGACACTCCCAAGTACACCCCTGACACTCTCAGGTACACCTCTGATACTCCCAGGTACACCTCTGACACCTCCAGGTTCACCTTTGACACTCCCAGGTACACCAATGACACTCCCAGGTACACCTCTGACACTCTCAGGTACACCTCAGACACTCCCAGGTACACCTCTGACACTCCCAGGTACACCTTTAACACTCCCTGGTACACCTCTAACACTTCCAGGTACACATCCGACACTCCCAAGTACAACTCCGACACTCCCAGGTACACCTCCGATACTCCGAGGTACACCTCTGACACTCCCAGGTACACCGATGACACTCCCAGGTACTCCTTTGACACTCCCAGGTACTCCTCTGACACTCCCAGGTACATTTCTGAAACTCCCAGGTACACCTCTGACGCTCTCAGGTACGCCTCTGACACTCCCACCTACACCTCCGACCCTCCCTGTTACACCCCTGACACTCCGAGGTACTCCTCTGACTCTCCCGGGTACAGCTTTGACACTCCCAGGTACACATCTGACACTCCCAGGTACACATCTGACACTCCCAGTTACACCTCCGACACTCCCAGTTACACCCCTGACACTCCCAGGTACACCCCTGACACTCCCAGGTACACCCCTGATACTCCCAGGTACACCTCTGATACTCCCAGGTACATCGCTGACACTCCCCACACACCCCAGACACTCCCAGGCACACCACACTCCCCAGCCACACCTCTAACACCCCAGGCACACCTCAGACACTCCCAGGCACACCCCCACACCCCAGGCACACCTCCGACACCCCTGCAGGCATAGCCCACACTCCTGGCACACCCCACACTCCCCAAGCACACGCTGACACTCCCAGGTACTCCTCTGACTCTCCCGGGTACAGCTTTGACACTCCCAGGTACACATCTGACACTCCCAGGTACACATCTGACACTCCTAGTTACACCTCCGACACTCCCAGTTACACACCTGACACACCCAGGTACACCCCTGACACTCCCAGGTACACCTCTGATACTCCCAGGTACACCTCTGACACCTCCAGGTTCACCTTTGACACTCCCATGTACACCAATGACACTCCCAGGTACACCTCTGACACTTCCAGGTACACCGCTGACACTCCCAGGTACACCTCTGACAATCCCAGGTACTCCACTGACACTCCCTGGTACACGTCTGATACTCCCAGGTACACCTCTGACACTCCCAGGTACACCTCTGACACCCCAGGCACACCTTAACACCCTGGCACACCTCCCAACACTTCCAGGCACACATCCGCCACTCCCAGGTACACCTCCGACACTCCCCAGGCACACCTCCGATATCCCAGCCACTCTGACACTCCCAGGTACACCGCTGACACCCCAGTACTCCTGACACTCCCATGTACTCCTCTGACACTCCCCAGGTACATCTCTGACACCCCAGGTACACCTCTGACACCCCAGGTACGCCCTGACACCCCACTTTCACCTCCGACCCTCCCAGTTACACCCCTGACACTCCCAGGTACTCCTCTGACTCTCCCGGGTACAGCTTTGACACTCCCAGGTAAACATCTGACACTCCCAGGTACACATTTGACACTCCCAGTTACACCTCCGACACTCCCAGTTACACCCTTGACACTCCCAGGTACACCCCTGACACTCCCAGGTACACCTCTGATACTCCCAGGTACATCTCTGACACTACCAGGTACACCTCAGACACTCCCATGTACACCTCTCACACTCCCAGGTACACCTCTAACACTCCCAGGTACACCTCAGACACTCCCAGGTACACCTCTCACACTCCCAGGTACACGTCTGTCACTCCCAGGTACTCCTGTTACAGTCCCTGGTATTTCTCTGACACTCCCAGGTACTCCACTGACACTCCCTGGTACACCTCGGACACTCCCAGGTACACCTCAGACACTCCCAGGTACACCCCAGACACCCCAGGCACACCCCAGACACTCCCCAGGCACACCACCTCTTACACCCCCCCCGGTTCTCCTCTGACACTCCCCAGACACACACCTCTGACACTCCCAGGTACACCTCTGACACCCCCAGGTACATCTCTGACACTCCCAGATACACCCCTGACACTCCCAGGTACACCTCTGACACTCCCAGGTGCTCCTCTGACACTCCCTGGTACACACCTGACACTCCCAGGCACACCACTTACACCACCAGGCACACCTCTGACACCCCAGGCACACCACCACACTACCAGGCACACCCCTAACACTCCCCTGGCTACACCCCCCTGACACCCCAGGCACACACATCCGACACTCCCAGGCACACCTCAGACACTCCCCAGGCACACCTCTGACACTCCCAGGCACACCTCTCTGACCTCCCCAGGTACACCTCCGACACTCTCAGGTACACCTCTGACACTCCCAGGTACAGTTCTCACACTCCCAGGTACACCTCTGACACTCCCAGGTACACCTCTGACACTCCCAGGTACACCTCTGACACTCCCAGGAACTCCTCTGACACTCCCAGGTACTCCTCTGACATTCCCTGGTACACCTCTGACACTCCCAGGTACACCTCCGACACTCCCAGGTACACCTCTGACATTCCCAGGTACACCTCTGACACCTCCAGGTACACCTCTGACATTGGCAGGTACACCTCTGACACTCCCAGGTACACCTGTGACACTTCCAGGTACACCTCCGACACTCCCAGGTACAACTCTGGCACTCCCAGGTACACCTCCAATATTCCCAGGCACACCTCCGATACTCCCAGGTACACTTTGGACACTCCCAGGTACTCCACTGACACTCCCACATACACCTCAGACACTCCCAGGTACACCTCTGACACCCCCAGGTACACCTCAGACACTCCCAGGTAGTCCACGGACACTCCCTGGTACACCTCTGATACTCCCTGTTCACCCTGACACCCCTCCTGGTTCATCTCCACACCCCTGGCACACCTCTGACACCTCCCAGGCACACCTCTGACACTCCCAGGTAAATCTCCGATACTCCGGTACACCTCTGACACTCCCAGGTACACCTCTACACCCCTGGTTCTCCTGACACTCCCAGGTACACCTCAGACACTCCCAGGCACACCTCAGACACCCCCAGGCACATCTTTGACACTCCCAGGTACACCCTGACACTCCCAGGTACACCTCTGACACTCCCAGGTACACCTCAGACACTCCCTGGTGCACCCCTGACACCCCAGGTACACCTATGACACCCCAGGTACAGCTCTGACACTCCAGGTACACCTCATACACTCTCTGGTACACCTCAGACACCCCAGGTACACCTCTGACACCCCAGGTACACCTCTGACACCCCAGGTACTCCACTGACACCCCTGGTACACCTCTGATACTCCCAGGTACACCTCTGACATTCCCAGGTACACCTCTGACACTCCCAGGTACACCCTCTGACACCCAGTTACACCCCACACCTCCAGTGTACACCCCTGACACTCCCAGGCACACCCCTGACACTCCTAGGTACACCCTCTGATACTCCCAGGTACACCTCTGACACTTCCAGGTACACCTCTGACACCCCAGGTACCGAGTGACACTCCCAGTACACCTTGACACTCCCAGGTACACCACTGACACTACCCAGGTACACCTCTGACTCTCCCAGGTACCCTTGACGCCCCAGGTACTCCTGACACTCCAGGTGCCACCTCTGACACTCCCAGGTACACCTCTGACACTCCCAGGTACACCTCTGACATTCCCAGGTACACCTCTGACACTCCCATGTACACCTCCTGACACTCCCAGGTACACCTCCGATACCCCAGGTACACTCCATACCCCAGGTACACCTCCAGACACTCCCCTGGTTCACCTCCTGGCACTCCCTGGTTCACCTCTGACACTCCCAGGTACACCTCTGACACTCGCCAGGTACACTTCTGACACTCCCAGGTACACCTCTTACACTCCCTGGTTCTCCTGACACCCCAGGTACACCTCAGACACTCCCAGGTACACCCTCAGACACTCCCAGGTACACTGACACTGCCAGCACTCTGACACTAGGTACACCTCTGACACTCCCTGGTACACCCTGACACTCCCAGGTATACCTCTGACACTCCCAGGTACTCCACTGACACTTGTACAGCTCAGACACTTCCAGGTACACCCCCATACACTCTCTGGTACACCTCAGACACTCCCAGGTACACCTCTGACACCTCCAGGTATACCTCTGACACTCCCAGGTACACCCTGACACCCTTGGTTCACCTCTGACACTCCCCTGTTCACCTGACACCCCTGGTTCACCTCTGACAATCCCTGGTTCACCTCTGACACTCCCTGCAAACCTCTGACACTCCCAGGTACACCTCTGACACTCCCAGGTAAATCTCCGATACTCCCAGGTACACACTCTGACACCCCAGGTACACCTCTACACTCCCTGGTTCTCCCCGACACCCCAGGTACATCTCTAGACACTCCCAGTGCACACCTCAGACACCCCAGGTACACTTTTGACACTCCCAGGTACACCTCTGACACTCCCAGGTACACCTCTGACACTCCCTGGTACACCTCTGATACTCCCAGGTGCACCTCTGACATTCCCAGGTACACCTCTCGACACCCCAGGTCACACCTCTGACACTCCCAGTTACACCTCCGACACTCCCAGTTACACCCTGACACTGCCAGGCACCCCCTGACACTCCCAGGTACACCTCTGATACTCCCAGGTACACCTCTGACACTTCCAGGTACACCTCTGACACTCCCTGGTACACGAGTGACACTCCCAGGCACACCTCTGACACTCCCAGGTACACCACTGACACTACCAGGCACACCTCCTGACCTCCAGGTACTCGCCTCAGGCACTCCTCTGACCTCCCAGGTACACTTCTGACACTCCCAGGCACACCTCTGACACTCCCAGGTACACCTTTGACACTCCCAGGCACACCGCTGACACTCCCAGAACACCTCTTATTCTCCCAGGTACACCTCTGACATTCCCAGGCACTCCACTGACATTCCCTGGTACACCTCTGACACCCCAGGTACTCTCTGACACTGCCAGGTACACCTCTGACACTCCCAGGTACCCCAGACACTCCCAGAACACCTCTGACATTCCCGGTGCTCCTCTGACACTCCAGGTACACCTCAGACACTCCCAGGTACACCCCTGACACTCCAGGTCCACCTCTGCACTTCAGGTACACCTCCCGTACTCCCAGGCCTCCTCCCAGGCACCTGTGACACTCCCAGGTACACATCTGACCTTCCAGGTACAGACTGACACTACCAGGTACCTCTGACACTCCCAGGTACTCTTTTGACGCTCCGACCTCCTCTGACACTCCCAGGCACCTTTGACACTCCCAGGTACCTCTGACGCTCCAGGTACACGCTGACACTGCCAGGTACACCACAACACTCCCAGGTACACCTCTGACACTTCCAGGTACACCACTGACACTACCAGGTACACCTCTGACACTCCGGTACTTCTTTGACGCTCCCAGGTACATCTCCGACAATCCCAGGTACACCTCTGGCTCCCAGGTACACCTCTGACAATCAGGTACCTCCGATACTCCCAGGTACACCTCGATACTCCCAGGTTCCCTCCGGCACTCCCAGGTACTCCTCCGATACTCCAGGTATACCTTTCACACTCCCCAGGTACTCCTGACACTCCCTGGCACACCTGTGACACTCTAGGTACCTCTGATACTCCCAGGTACACCTCCCTACTCCCAGGCACACCTCCGATATCCAGGCACCTCAGACACTCCCTGGTTCACCTCCCCACCTCCCTGGTTCACCTCTGACACTCCCCAGTGCACCTCTCAACCTCCCAGGCACCTCTGACCTCCCAGGTAATCTCCGATACTCCAGGGACACCTCTCACTCCCAGGCACCTAAGACACTCCCAGGTACACCTCTGACACTCCCAGGTACACCTCTGACTCTCGCAGGCTCTCTCCGACACTCCCAGGTTCCTCCGACCTCCCAGGTACACTTCTCCCTCCCAGGTGCACCTCTGACACTCCCAGGTACACCTCTGATACTCCCAGGCACCTCTGACACTCCCAGTTACACCATCGACTTCCCAGTTACACCCCTGACACTCTCAGGTACACCCCTGACACTCCTAGGTACACCTTTGATACTCCAGGTACACCTCTGACACTTCAGATACACCTCTGACACTCCCAGGTACACAGTGACACTCCCAGGTACACCTTTGACACTCCCAGGTACACCACTGACACTTCCAGGTACACCTCTGACTCTCCCAGGTACTCCTTTGACGCTCCCAGATACTCTCTGACTCCCAGGTACACCTCTGACACTCCCAGGTACCTCTGATACTCCCAGGTACCTCCCAACACTCCCAGGTACACCTCTGACCTCCCATGTACCTCTGACACTCCAGTACCTCCCGTGCTCCCAGTACACCTCCGTACTCCCAGGCACACCTCAGACACTCCCTGGTTCACCTCTGGTACTCCTGGTTCACCTCTGACACTCCCAGGTACACCTCTGACACTCGCCAGGTACACGTCTGACACTCCCAGGTACACCTCTTACACTCCTGGTTCTCCCCTGACCTCCCAGGTACACCTCAGACACTCCCGTTGCACCTCATACACTCTCTGGTACACCTCCAGACCTCCAGGTACACCTCTGACACTCCAGGTATACCTCTGACACTCCCAGTATACCTCTGACCTCCCAAGTACCTTCAGCACTCCTTGGTTTCCTGAGCACTCCCTGGTTCACCTCTGTCTCCCTGGTTCACCTCCCAACAATCCCTGGTTCACCTCTGACACTCCCTGGTAATCCCTCTGACACCCCCAGGTACACCTCTGACTCCCAAGCCATCTCCCGTCTCCAAGCACCTCCCAGCACTCCCAGTTACACCTCTTCCTCCTGGTTTCTCCCCTGACCTCCCAGTACATCTCAGACACTCCCAGGTACCTCAGACACCCCAGGTACATCTTTGACACTCCCAGGTACACCTCCTGACACTCCCAGGTACACCTCTGCCTCCCTGGTCACCTCTGATCTCTGATTGCCTCTGATATTCCCAGGTACACCTCTGGGACTCAGGTACCTCTGACACTCCCAGTTACACCTCCGACACTCCCAGTTACCTGACTGCCAGGTACACCCCTGACATTCCCAGTTACACCTCTGTACTCCGGCCTCTGACATTGGTACACCTCTGACCTCCCTGGTACTGATGACACTCCCGTGCACCTCTGTGGCCTCCCAGGTACACCACCTGACACCTACCAGGTACCCCTCTGACACTCCCAGGTACTCCTTTGACCTCCCAGGTCTCCTCTGCACTCCAGTACCTCTGACCTCCCAGGTAAACCACTGTGCTCCCAGGAACACTCTGATTCTCCCAGGTACCTCTGACATTCCCAGGTACTCCACTGACATTCCCTGTTACACCTCTGACACCCCCAATTTGCACTCTGCACACTGCGGTACACCTCTGACACTCCCTGTTACACCTGTGACATTCCCAGTGCATCTCCGACACTCCCAGGTACACCTCGGCACTCCCAGGTACAGATACTCCGGGTACACCTCCGATACTCCCAGTACACCTCAGACACTCCCTGGTTCACCTCTGGTACTCCCTGGTTCACCTCTGACTCCCAGGTACACTCTGCCTCCTGGCCTTCCCCAACCTCCCAGGTGCCTCTTACTCCTGGTTTCTCCCCTAGCCTCCCAGTACCTCAGGCACTCCCAGGTAC
The DNA here is from genome assembly GCF_018991925.1 of Homarus americanus. Lineage (NCBI taxonomy): Eukaryota > Metazoa > Arthropoda > Malacostraca > Decapoda > Nephropidae > Homarus > Homarus americanus. Next base: position 12,300 of record NW_024712349.1, read on the forward strand.
ACCTCAGACACTCCCAGGTACATCTCTAGCACTGCCAGATACACCCTGACACTCCCACCACTGTCCTCCCGGGCACCTCTGACTTTGCCCAGGTGAGCACTCCCAGACACACCTCTGACATTCCCAGGTACTCTCTGACACTCCCAGGTACACTCAGACACTCCCAGGTACACCCCTGACCTCCCAGGTCACCTCCCACTTCCAGGTACACCTCCGATACTCCCAGGTACACCTCCGATGCTCCCAGGTACACCTCAGACACTCCTGGTTACCTGACACTCCCAGGTCTCCCTACACTTCCAGGTACCTCCCGTGCTCCCAGGTACCTCTGATCCCAGGTACACCTCTGACATTTCAGGTACCGACCTCCCAGGGCACCTGTGTGACTCCCAGGTACACCTCTGACACTTCGGTACACCACCCAATTTCACCAGGTACACCTCTGGACACTCCCAGGTCCTCTTTGACGCTCCCAGGTACTCCTCTGACCTCCAGGTTACCTCGACTCCCAGGTACCTCTGACGCTGCCAGGTACACCTTGGCTTCCTGCCAGGTACACCAACCTCCCAGGTACACCTCTGCACTTCCAGGTACACCACTGACACTACCAGGTACACCTCTGACACTCCCAGGTGCTCCTTTGCTCCCAGGTACATCTCCCACCAGGTACACCTCTGGCCTCCCAGGTACCTTTGGTAATCCCAGTGCCTCCCGTGCTCCCAGGTATACCTTTCACACTCCCAGGTACTCCACTGACACTCCCTGGTACACCTGTGACACTCCTAGGTACACCTCTGACACTCCCAGGTACACCTCTAATACTCCCAGTGCCTCCAGACTCCCAGGCACACCTCAGACGCACTCCCTGGTTCACCTCTGACACTCTGGTTCACCTCTACACCTCCCTGGTACCCTCCCAACCTCTCCCAGGTACACCTCCCAACCTCCCAGGTAATCTCGTGCTCCCAGGTACCTGCAACCTCCCAGGCACCTCTGACACTCCCAGGTATCAGCTCTCGCAGTACTCCTCCGACCTCCAGGTTCACTCTGACACTCCCAGGTACACTTCTCACACTCCCAGGTACACCTCTGACACTCCCAGGTACACCTCTGATGCTCCCAGTTTATCTGACACTCCCAGGTACTCCTGACATTCCTGGTACACCCTCTGACACTCCCAGGTGCCTCCGACACTCCCAGTGCACCCTCTGCCTCCCAGGTACACTCGACACTCCCAGGTTCCTCTGACCTCCCAGGTACCTCTGACACCCAGGTACACCTCTGACACTGCCAGGTACAGCACTCTGGTACCGTGTGACATTCCCAGGTACATCTCCGACCTTGCTCCCAGGTACACCTCTGCTCCCAGGTACCTCCGATATTCCCAGGTACACCTCCGGTCTCCCAGGTATTCCTTTTGACACTCCAGGTACTCCACTGACTCCTGGTGCACCACTGACACTCCCTGGGTACCTCTGTGCCTCTCAGTGCCACCTCTGATACTCCCAGTACCTCCGATGCTCCCAGGCAAACCTCAGACACTCCTGGTTCACCTCTGACACTCCCTGGTTTCACCTCTGACACTCCCTGGTACACCTCTGACACTCCCAGGTACACCTCTGACACTCCAGGCTGTCTCCGATACTCCCAGGTACACCTCTTACACTCCCTGGTTCTCTGACACTGCACCTCAGACCTCCCGGGTACACTCAGACACCCCCAGGTACATCTTTGACACTCCCAGGTACCTCGGCCTCCCAGGTACACCTCTGACACTCCCAGGTACCCTCAGGCACTCCCTGGTGCACCCCTGATGCCTCCCAGTGCACCTGTGACACTCCCAGGTACCAGCTCTGACACTTCCAGGTACCTCATTCACTCTGGTACCCTCAGACACTCCCAGGTACACCTCTGGCACTCCCAGGTACCTCTGACCTCCCAGGTACTCCACTGACACTCCTGGTGCACCTCTGATGCTCCCAGGTACACCTCTGACATTCCCAGGTACACCTCTGACACTCCAGGTGCACCTCCTGGCCTCCAGTTACACCTCCGACACTCCCAGTTACACCCCTGACCTCCTCAGGTACACCTGACACTCCTAGGTACCTCTCTCTGATACTCCCAGGTACACCTCTGACCTTCCAGATACCTCTGACACTCCCAGGTACACAGGTGACACTCCCAGGTACACCTTTGACCTCCCAGGTACACCACCTTTCTGGGTACCTCCCAGCTCTCCCAGGTACTCGCTGACGCTCCCAGGTGCTCCTCCCCAGCCTCCCAGGTACCTCTGACCTCCCAGGCACCTCTGATACTCCACCTCTGGCACTCCCAGGTACACCTCAACCTCCCCATGTGCACCTCTGACCTCCCAGGTACACCTCCTTACCCCAGGTACACCTCCCGATACTCCCAGGTACACCTCAGACACTCCTGGTTCACCTCTGGTACTCCCTGGTCCTCTCAGCCTCCCATTACACCTCTGACCTCCCAAATTACACCTCTGACACTCCCAGGTACACCTCTTACACTCCTGGTTTCCTCTGGCCTCCCAGGTACCCTCAGGCCTCCCAGGTACACTCAGATACTCCCAGGTACATCTCTGACACTGCCAGGTACACCCTGACACTCCCAGGTACACCTCTGACACTCCCTGGTACACCCCTGGCACTCCAGGTATGCCTCTCAGCCTCCGGCTCACCAGCTCCCAGGTATTCCTCTGACACTCCTTGGTACACCTCCGTGCTCCAGGTACACCTCTGACACTTCCATGTTACCTTTCACTTGCTCTCTGGTACCTCTGGCACTCCCAGGTACACCTCTGACCTCCCAGGTACACCTCTGACACTCCCAGGTACACCGCTGTGTG
>NW_024712350.1:0-15646 GCF_018991925.1 Homarus americanus
CCAGGAAACTAATAGCAGTCCTAGACTGTTATATTTCACACAAAGCCTGTTGAATGAGCTTATGGCGCCGTGAACCTCTAATGGGGACCACCAGTGCCGCTTAGGTTATCAGAGCAACGTCTTACCAAATCTGGCTTGGAAACTCGAGGATCCATATATATTTCAATAGCCCAATAAAGCACGCGGACTTCTACATATAATCAAAACCTCACCCCACCAGGATTTGAACCCACCATCTTTTAATTGTGACCGGGAAACGCTACCTCTGGGCCACCAGGACAATAAAAGCAGTCCTACACTCTGCTATATTTCACACAAATCCTGTTCAACAAGCTTATGGCGCCGTGAACCTCTAATGGGGACCACCCGTGCCGCTAAGGTGATCAGAGCAACGTTTTACCAAATGCGGCTTCGAAATACGAGGATCCATATATATTTCATTAGCCCAATAAAGCACGCGGAGTTCTACATATAATCAACACCTCACCCCACCAGGATTTGAACCCACGATCTTATAATTGTGACCGGGAGACGCTACCTCTGGGCCACCAGGAACAATAAAAGCAGTCCTAGACTCTGCTATATTTCACACAAAGCCTGTTCAACGAGCTTAAGGCGCTGTGAACCACTATAGGGGACCACCTGTGCCGCTTAGGTGATCAGAGCAACGTTTTACCAAATGCGGCTTGGAAACTCGAGGATCCATATATATTTCAATAGCCCAATAAAGCACGCTGACTACTACTTATAATCAAAACCTCAGCCCACCAGGATTTGAACCCACGATCTTATAATTGTGACCGGGGAACGCTACCTCTGGGCCACCAGGACAATAAAAGCAGTCCTATACCATATATTTCATACAAATCCTGTCTAACGAGCTTACGCGCCGCGGAACCTCTAATGGGGACCACCCGCGCTTAGGGTGATCAGAGCAACGCTTTACAAAATGCGGTCAAAACACGAGGATCCAAATATATTTCATTAGCCCAATAAAGCACTCGGACTTCTACATATAATCCACACCTCACCCCACCAAGATTCAAACCCACGATCTTATAATTGTGACCGGGGTATGCTACCTCTGGGCCACCAGGACAATAAAAGCAGTCCTAGACTCTACTATATTTCACACAAAGCCTGTTCAACGACCTTATGGCGCCATTAACCTCTAATGGGGACCACCCATACCCCTTAGGTGATCAGAGCAACGTTTTACCATATCCGGCTTGGAAACACGAGTATCCATATATATTTCATTAGCTCAATAAAGCACTCGGACTTCTACATATAATCAACACCAATTTCACCACAGGATTTGGAACCCACTATCTTCAATCAGACGGTAATGCCACCTCTGGGGCCAATAGGGATACAAAAAGCAGTCCTGAGACTCCGCCATATTTCATAAAGCCTCTGCTCAACTAGCTTATATACCAGAACCACTATAGGGACCCACCTGTGTCGCTTTTAGGGTTATCAGATAAACGCTTTACCAAATGCGCTTCGAAACACGAGGATCCATATATTTTCATTAGCCCAATAAAGCACGCGGACTTCTACACATAATCAACACCTCACCCCACCAGGATTTGAACCCACGATCTTCTAATTATGACAGGGGAATGCTACCTCTGGGCCACCAGGACAATAAAAGCAGTCCTAGACTCTGCTATATTTCACACAAAGCCTGTTCAATGAGATTATGGCGCCGTGAACCTCTAATGGGGACCACCCGTGCTGCTTAGGTGATCAGAGCAATGTTTTACCAAATGCAGCTTCGAAACACGAGGATCCATATATATTTCATTATCCCAATAATGCACGCGGACTTCTACATATAATCAACACCTCACCCCACCAGGATTTGAGCCCATGATCTTATAATTGTGACCGGGGAACGCTGCCTCTGAACTACCAGGAAACTAATAGCAGTCCTAGACTGTTATATTTCACACAAAGCCTGTTGAATGAGCTTATGGCGCCGTGAACCTCTAATGGGGCCCACCAGTGCCGCTTAGGTTATCAGAGCAACGTCTTACCAAATCTGGCTTGGAAACTCGAGGATCCATATATATTTCAATAGCCCAATAAAGCACGCGGACTTCTACATATAATCAAAACCTCACCCCACCAGGATTTGAACCCACGATCTTTTAATTGTGACCGGGGAACGCTACCTCTGGGCCACCAGGACAATAAAAGCAGTCCAACACTCTGCTATATTTCACACAAATCCTGTTCAACGAGCTTATGGCGCCGTAAACCTCAAATGGGGACCACCCGTGCCGCTTAGGTGATCAGAGCAACGTTTTACAAAATGCGACTTCGAAACACGAGGATCCAAATATATTTCATTAGCCCAATAAAGCACTCGGACTTCTACATATAATCAACACCTCACCCCACCAAGATTCGACCCACGATCTTATAATTTGTGACCGGGGTATGCTACCTCTGGGCCACCAGAACGTAAAGCTGGAGCTGCACTATATTTCACACAAAGCCTGTTCAACGACCTTATGGCGCCATGAACCTCTAATGGGGACCACCCATGCCCCTTAGGTGATCAGAGCAACGTTTTACCATATCCGGCTTGGAAACACGAGTATCCATATATATTTCATTAGCCCAATAAAGCACTCGGACTTCTACATATAATCAACACCTCACCCCACCAGGATTCAAACCCACGATCTTATAATTGTGGCCAGGGTATGCTACCTATGGGCCACCAGGACAATAAAAGCAGTCAAAGTCTCTACTATATTTCACACAAAGCCTGTTCAACGACCTTATGGCTCCATGAACCTCTAATGGGGACCACCTATGCCGCTTAGGTGATCAGAGCAACGTTTTACCAAATCCGGCTTCGAAACACGAGGATCCATATATATTTCATTAGCCCAATAAAGCACGCGGACTTCTACATATAATCAACACCTCAACCCACCAGGATTTGTACCCACGATCTAATAATTGTGACCGGGGAACGCTACCTCTGGACCACCAGGACACTAAAAGCAGTCCTAGACTCTGCTATATTTCACACAAAGCCTGTTGAATGAGCTTATGGTGCCGTGAACGTCTAATAGGGACCACCCGTGCCACTTAGGTGATCAGAGCAACGTTTTTACCGTCTGACGAAACGAGGATCCATATATGGTACCAATAGCCCAATAAAGCCGCAGCGGACTTCTTCATATAATCCAACACCTCACCCCCTGCTGGGATTGAACCCACGTTGATCTTCTAATTGGCCTTGACGGGGAGCACTTCTCTGGGCCACCAGGACACTAAAAGCAGTCCTAGACTCTGCTGTTTCACAAAGCCTGTTCAATGAGATTTTATCGCCATTGAACCTCCCCAATAGGGGACACCCGTGCGCTTAGGTGATCAGAGCAACGCGTTTTTGCAAATGCAGCTTCGAAACACGAGGATCCATATATATTTCATTAACTCCGGCAAGCACGCGGACTTCTACATATAATCAACACCTCACCCCACCAGGATTTGAACCCACGATCTTATAATTGTGACCGGGGGACGCTACCTCTGGGCCACCAGGAACAATAAAAGCAGTTCTAGACTCTGCTATATTTCACACAAAGCCTGTTTAACGAGCTTAAGGCACCGTAAACCTTTAATGAGGACCACCCGTGCCGCTTAGGTGATCAGAGCAACGTTTTACCAAATGCGGCTTCGAAACACGAGGATCCATATATATTTCATTAGCCCAATAAAGCACGCGGACTTCAACATATAATCAACACCTCACCCCACCAGGATTCAAACCCACAATCTTATAATTGTGACCGGGGTATGCTACCTCTGGGCCACCAGGACAATAAAAGCAGTCAAAGTCTCTACTATATTTCACACAAAGCCTGTTCAACGACCTTATGGCTCCATGAACCTCTAATGGGGACCACCTGTGCCGCTTAGGTGATCAGAGCAACGTTTTACCAAATCCGGCTTCGAAACACGAGGATCCATATTTATTTCATTAGCCCAATAAAGCACGCAGACTTTTACATATAATCAAAACCTCACCTGGGATTTGAACCCCGTCTATAATTGTGACCGAGAATGCACATCTGGGCCACTAGGACAATAAAAAGCTTCCTGGGCTTTCTGCTATATTTCTGGCTGTTCACTTGAGCTTATGCGCTGTGAACCACTATGGGACCACCCGTGCCGCTTAAGTGATCAGAGCAACGTTTTTCCAAATGCGGCTTCGAAACACGAGGATCCATATATATTTCATTAGCCCAATAAAGCACGCGGAGTTCTACATATAATCAACACCTCATCCCACCAGGATTTGAACCCACGATCTTATAATTGTGACCGGGGGATGCTACCTCTGGGCCACCAGGAACAATAAAAGCAGTCCTAGACTCTGCTATATTTCACACAAAGCCTGTTCAACGAGCTTAAGGCGCCGTATACCTCTAATGAGGACAACCAGAGCCGCTTAGGTGATCAGAGCAACGTTTTACCAAATGCGGCTTCGAAACACGAGGATCCATATATATTTCATTAGCCCAATATAGCACGCGGACATCTTCATATAATCAACACCTCACCCCACCAGGATTCGAACCCACGATCTTCTAATTGTGACCGGGAATCGCTACCTCTGTGCCACCAGGACACTAAAAGCATTCCTAGACTCTGCTATATTTCACACAAAGCCTGTTCAACGAGCTTATGGCGCCGTGAACCTCTAATGAGGACCACCCGTGCCGCTTAGGTGATCAGAGCAACGTTTTACCAAATGCGGCTTCGAAACACGAGGATCCATAAATATTTCATTAGCCCAATAAAGCACGCGGACTTCTTCATATATTCAACACCTCACCCCACTAGGATTCGAACCCACGATCTTTTAATTGTGGCCGGGGTATGCTACCTCTGGGCCACCAGGACAATAAAAGCAGTCAAAGTCTCTACTATATTTCACACAAAGCCTGTTCAACGACCATATGGCTCCATGAACCTCTAATGGGGACCACCCGTGCCGCTTAGGTGATCAGAGCAACGTTTTACCAAATGCAGCTTCGAAACACGAGGATCCATATATATTTCATTAGACCAATAAAGCACGCGGACTTCTTCATATAATCAACACCTCACCCCACCAGGATTCGAACCCACGATCTTCTAATTGTGACCGGGGATCGCTAGCACACCAGGCCACCAGGACACTAAAAAGCATTCTAGACTTTCAGCTATATTTCACTAAGCCTGTTCAAGCGAGCTTATGGCACATGAACCTCTAATAAAGAGACCACCCGTGCGCTTGGGTGATGATCAAACAACATTTTACCGTCGACTGAAAACCGCAGTTCACTATATATATATATATATATATATTTCGTTTCTTTAATAAAACGCGAACTACATATAATCAACACCTCACCCCACCAGGATTTGAACCCACGATCTTATAATTGTGACCGGGTAATGCTACCTCTGGGCCACTAGGACAATAAAAGCAGTCAAAGTCTCTACTATATTTCACACAGAGCCTGTTCAACGACCTTATGGCTCCATGAACATCTAATGGGGACCACCTGTGCCGCTTAGGTGATCAGAGCAACGTTTTACCAAATCCGGCTTCGAAACTCGAGGATCCATATATATTTCATTAGCCCAATAAAGCACGCAGACTTCTACATATAATCAACACCTCACCCCACCAGGATTTGAACCCACGATCTTATAATTGTGACCGGGGAATGCTACCTCTGGGCCACCAGGACACTAAAAGCATTCCTAGACTCAGCTATATATCACACAAAGCCTGTTCAACGAGCTTATGGCGCTGTGAACCTCTAATGGGGACCACCCGTGCCGCTCAGGTGATCAGAGCAACGAAATACCAAATGCGGCTTCGAAACACGAGGATCCATATATATTTCATTAGCCCAATAAAGCACACGGACTTCTACATATAATCAACACCTCACCCCACCAGGATTTGAACCCACGATCTTATAATTGTGACCGGGGGACGCTACCTCTGGGCCACCAGGAACATTAAAAGCAGTCCTAGTCTCTGCTATATTTCACACAAAGCCTGTTCAACGAGCTTAAGGGACCGTAAACCTCTAATGAGGACCAGCCGTGCCGCTTAGGTGATCAGCGCAACGTTTTACCAAATGCGGCTTCGAAACACGAGGATCCATATATATTTCATTAGCCCAATAAAGCACGCGGACTTCTTTATATAATCAACACCTCACCCCACCAGGATTCGAACCCACGATCTTCTAATTGTGACCGGGGATCGCTACCTCTGTGCCACCAGGACACTAAAAGCATTCCTAGACTCTGCTATATTTCACACAAAGCCTGTTCAACAAGCTAATGGCGCCGTGAACCTCTAATGAGGACCACCCGTGCCGCTTAGGTGATCAGAGCAACGTTTTACCAAATGCGGCTTCGAAACACGAGGATCCATATATATTTCATTAGCCCAATAAAGCACGCGGACTTCTTCATATATTCAACACCTCACCCCACTAGGATTCGAACCCACGATCTTCTAATTGTGGCCGGGGTATGCTACCTCTGGGCCACCAGGACAATAAAAGCAGTCAAAGTCTCTACAATATTTCACACAAAGCCTGTTCAACGACCTTATGGCTCCATGAACTTCTAATGGGGACCACCCGTGCCGCTTAGGTGATCAGAGCAACGTTTTACCAAATGCGGCTTCGAAACACGAGGATCCATATATATTTCATTAGCCCAATAAAGCACGCGGACTTCTTCATATAATCAACACCTCACCCCACCAGGATTCGAACCCACGATCTTCTAATTGTGACCGGGGATCGCTACTTCTGGGCCACCAGGACACGAAAAGCATTCCTAGACTCAGCTATATTTCACACAAAGCCTGTTCAACGAGCTCATGGCGCTGTGAGCCTCTAATGAGGACCACCCGTGCCGCTTAGGTGATCAGAGCAACGTTTTACCAAATACGGCTTCGAAACACGAGGATCAATATATATTTCATTAGCCCAATAAAGCACGCAGACTTCTACATATAATCAACACCTCACCCCACCAGGATTTGAACCCACGATCTTATAATTGTGACCGGGGAATGCTACCTCTGGGCCACTAGGACAATAAAAGCAGTCAAAGTCTCTACTATATTTCACACAAAGCCTGTTCAACGAGCTTATGGCGCTGTGAACCACTATAGGGGACCACCCGTGCCGCTTAGGTGATCAGAGCAACGTTTTACCAAATGCGGCTTCGAAACACGAGGATCCATATATATTTCATTAGCCCAATAAAGCACGCGGACTTCTACATAAAATCAACACCTCACCCCACCAGGATTTAAACCCACGATATTATAATTGTGACCGGGGAACGCTACCTCTGGGCCTAGGAACATTAAACAGTCCCTAATCTCTTTATTTCACTAAAGCCTCGCCCAGGCTTAAAGCTGTAAGCCTCTAATGGGGACCACCCGTGCCGCTTAGATGATCAGAGCAACGTTTTACCAAATGCGGCTTCGAAACACGAGGATCCATATATATTTCATTAGCCCAATATAGCACGCGGACTTCTTCATATAATCAACACCTCACCCCACCAGGATTCGAACCCACGATCTTCTAATTGTGACCTGGGATCGCTACCTCTGTGCCACCAGGACACTAAAAGCATTCCTAGACTCTGCTATATTTCACACAAAGCCTGTTCAACGAGCTTATGGCGCCGTGAACCTCTAATGAGGACCACCCGTGCCGCTTAGGTGATCAGAGCAACGTTTTACCAAATGCGGCTTCGAAACACAAGGATCCATATATATTTCATTAGCCCAATAAAGCACGCGGACTTCTTCATATATTCAACACCTCACCCCACTAGGATTCGAACCCACGATCTTCTAATTGTGGCCGGGGTATGCTACCTCTGGGCCACCAGGACAATAAAAGCAGTCAAAGACTCTACAATATTTCACACAAAGCCTGTTCAACGACCTTATGGCTCCATGAACTTCTAATGGGGACCACCCGTGCCGCTTAGGTGATCAGAGCAACGTTTTTCCAAATGCGGCTTCGAAACACGAGGATCCATATATATTTCATTAGCCCAATAAAGCACGCGGACTTCTTCATATAATCAACACCTCACCCCACCAGGATTAGAACCACGATCTTCTAATTGGCGATAGGGATGCTTCTTCTGAGCCCACCAGTTCCTAAAAGCATTCCCTATAGACTCGCTATATTTCACACAGCTGTCATGGCTTGTAGGCTGTGAACCTCTAATGAGGACCACCCACATTGCATGAGGTGATCAGAGCAACGTTTTACCGTCTGGCTTGAAACACGAGGATCAATATATATTTCATTAGGCCAATAAAAACTACGCAGACTTCTACTTCTCAATCAACACCTCACCCCACCGGGATTTGAACCCACGATCCCATAATTGTGACCGGGGGAATGTACCTCTGGGCCACTAAGACAACAAAAGCAGTCCTAGACTCTGCTATATTTCACACAAGCCTGATCAACGAGCTTTTGGCGCCGTGAACCTCTAATGGGGACCACCCGTGCCGCTTAGGTGATCAGAGCAACATTTTACCAAATGCGGCTTCGAAACACGAGGATCCATATATATTTCATTAGCCCAATAAAGCACGTGGACTTCTACATATAATCAACACCTTACCCCACCAGGATTTGAACCCACGATCTTAAAATTGTGACCGGGGGACGCTACCTCTGGGCCACCAGAACAATAAAAGCAGTCCTACACTCTGCTATATTTCACACAAAGCCTGTTCAACGAGATTATGGCCCAGTGAACCTCTAATAGGGACCACCTGTGCCGCGTAGGTGATCAGAACAACGTTTTACCAAATCCGGCTTGGAAATACGAGGATCCATATATATTTCATAAGCCCAATGAAGCACGCGGACCTCTACATATAATCAACACCTCACCCCACCAGGATTCGAACCCACGATCTTCTAATTGTGACCGGGGATCGCTACCTCTGTGCCACCAGGACACTAAAAGCATTCCTAGACTCTGCTATATTTCACACAAAGTCTGTTCAACGAGCTTAAGGCGCCGTATACCTCTAATGAGGACCACCCGTGCCGCTTAGGTGATCAGAGCAACGTTTTACCAAATGCGGCTTCGAAACACGAGGATCTATATATATTTCATTAGCCCAATAAAGCACGCGGACTTCTTCATATATTCAACACCTCACCCCACTAGGATTCGAACCCACGATCTTCTAATTGTGGCCGGGGTATGCTACCTCTGGGCCACCAGGACAATAAAAGCAGTCAAAGTCTCAACTATATTTCACACAAAGCCTGTTCAACGAGCTTATGGCGCTGTGAACCACTATAGGGGACCACCCTTGCCGCTTAGGTGATCAGAGCAACGTTTTACCAAATGTGGCTTCGAAACACGAGGATCCATATATATTTCATTAGCCCAATAAAGCATGCGGACTTCTACATATAATCAACACCTCACCCCACCAGGATTTGAAACCACGATCTAATAATTGTGACCGGGGGACGCTACCTCTGGGCCACCAGGAACAATAAAAGCAGTCCTAGACTCTGCTATATTTCACACAAAGCCTGTTCAACGAGCTTAAGGCGCCGTAAACCTCTAATGGGGACCACCCGTTACGCTTAGGTGATCAGAGCAACGTTTTTACAAAATCTGACTTCGGAAACACGAGGATCATATATATATTTCATTAGCCCAATAAAGCGCATGAACTTCTACATATAATCAACACCTCTACCCCACCAGGATTTGAACCACGATCTTATAATTGTGGCCGGGGTATGCTACCTCTGGGCCACCAGGACAATAAAAGCAGTCCAAGTCTCTACTATATTTCACTCAAAGCCTGTTCAACGACCTTATGGCTCCATGAACCTCTAATGGGGACCACCTGTGCAGCTTAGGTGATCAGAGCAACGTTTTACCAAATCGGCTTCGAAACCGCGAGGATCATATATATTTCATTAGCCCAATAAAGCACACGGACTTCTACATATAATCAACACCTCACCCCACCAGGATTTGAACCCACGATCTTATAATTGTGACCGGGGAATGCTACCTCTGGGCCACCAGGACACTAAAAGCATTTCTAGACTCTGCTATATTTCACACAAAGCCTGTTCAACGAGCTTAAGGGACCGTAAACCTCTAATGAGGACCACCCGTGCCGCTTAGGTGATCAGCGCAACGTTTTACCAAAGGCGGCTTCGAAACACGAGGATCCATATATATTTCATTAGCCCAATAAAGCACGCGGACTTCTTTATATAATCAACACCTCACCCCACCAGGATTCGAACCCACGATCTTCTAATTGTGAGCGGGGATCGCTACCTCTGCGCCACCAGGACACTAAAAGCATTCCTAGACTCTGCTATATTTCACACAAAGCCTGTTCAACGAGCTTATGGCGCCGTGAACCTTTAATGAGGACCACCCGTGCCGCTTAGGTGATCAGAGCAACGTTTTACCAAATGCGGCTTCGAAACACGAGGATCCATATATATTTCATTAGCCCAATAAAGCACGCGGACTTATACATATAATCAACACCTCATCCCACCAGGATTTGAACCAACAATCTTATAATTGTGACTGGGGAATGCTACCTCTGGGCCACCAGGACAATAAAAGCAGTCCTAGACTCTTCTATATTTCACACAAAGCCTGTTGAACGAGCTTATGGCGCCGTGAACCTCTAATGGGGACCACCCGTGCCGCTTAGGTGATCAGAGCAACGTTTTACCAAATGCGGCTTCGAAACACGAGGATCCATATATATTTCATTAGCCCAATAAAGCATGCGGACTTCTACATATAATCAACACCTCACCGCACCAGGATTTGAAACCACAATCTTATAATTGTGACCGGGGGACGCTACCTCTCGGCCACCAGGACAATAAAAGCAGTCCAAGTCTCTACTATATTTCACACAAAGCCTCTTCAACGAGCTTATGGCGCTGTGAACCACTATAGGGGACCGCCCGTGCCGCTTAGGTGATCAGAGCAACGTTTTACCAAATGCGGCTTCGAAACACGAGGATCCATATATATTTCATTAGCCCAATAAAGCACGCGGACTTCTTCATTTAATCAACACCTCACCCCACCAGGATTTGAACCCACGATCTTATGATTGTGACCGGGGAATGCTACCTCTGGGCCACCAGGATAATAAAACCAGTCCTAGACTCTGCTATATTTCACACAAAGCCTGTTAAACGAGCTTATGGCGCCGTGAACCTCTAATGGGGACCACCCGTGCCGCTTAGGTGATCGGAAACGGCGTTTTGCAAATCTGACTTCGAAGCAGGAATCACCTTAACTTATTTCATTAGCCCAATAAAGCACGCGGACTTCTACATATAATCAACACCACACCCCACCAGGATTTAAACCCAAGATCTTATAATTGTGACCGGGGAACGCTACCTCTGGGCCACCTGGAAAAAAAAGCAATTCTAGACTCTGCTATATTTCACACAAAAGCCTGTTCAACGAGCTTATGGCGCCGTGAACCTCTAATGGGGACCACCCGTGCCGCTTAGGTGATCAAAACGCAATTTTACACCAAATCCGGCGAAACACGGCAGGAATCTATATTTACCATTAATACAATAAAAACCACATAGACTTTTACATATAATCAAAACCTCACCCCACCAGGATTTGAAACCACGATCTTATAATTGTGACCGGGGAATGCTACCTCTGGGCCACTAGGACAATAAAAGCAGTCCTAGACTCTGCTATATTTCACACAAAGACTGTTCAACGAGCTTATGGCGCTGTGAACCACTATAGGGGACCACCCGTGCCGCTTAGGTGATCAGAGCAACGTTTTACCAAATACGGCTTCGAAACACGAGGATCCATATATATTTCATTAGCCCAATAAAGCACGCAGACTTCTACATATAATCAACACCTCACCCCACCAGGATTTGAACCCACGATCTTATAATTGTGACCGGGGAATGCTACCTCTGGGCCACTAGGACAATAAAAACAGTCAAAGTCTCTACTATATTTCACACAGAGCCTGTTCAACGACCTTATGGCTCCATGAACATCTAATGGGGACCACCTGTGCCGCTTAGGTGATCAGGCAACGTTTTACCGTCGCGGCTGAAACCGCGAGGATCACCTGCTATACCATTAGCCCAATAAAACATGCGGACTTCTACATATAATCAACACCTCACCCCACAGGATTTGAAACCACGATCTTATAATTGTGACCGGGGCCTTTACCTCTGGGCCACCAGGACAATAAAAGCAGTCCTAGACTCTAGTTTATTTCACACAAAGCCTGTTCAACGAGCTTAAGGCGCCGTGAACCTCTAATGGGGACCACCCGTGCCACTTAGGTGATCAGAGCAACGTTTTACCGTATGCGGCTTCGAAACACGAGGATCCATATATATTTCATTAGCCCAATATAGCACGCGGACTTCTTCATATAATCAACACCTCCACTTACCAGGATTCGACCCACGATCTTATAATTGTGACCGGGATATGCTACCTCTGGGCCACCAGGACAATAAAAGCAGTCCTAGACTCTGCTATATTTCACACAAAGCCTGTTCAACGAGCTTTTGGCGCCGTGAACGTCTGATGGGGACCACCCGTGCCGCTTAGGTGATCAGAGCAACGTTTTACCGAATGCGGCTTCGAAACACGAGGATCCATATGTATTTCATTAGCCCAATAAAGCACGTGGACTTCTTTATATAATCAACACCTCACCCCACCAGGATTCGAACCCACGATCTTATAATTGTCACTGGGGAACGCTACCTCTGGTACTAGGACAATAAAGCAGTCAAAGTCTCTTTTATATTTCACACAAAGCCTGTATTTAGCTTGACGCCCATGGCTCCGCCAGACCTCTATTAGAGGGACCCACCTGTGCCGCTTAGGTGATCAGAGCAACGCGTTTTACCAAATGCGGCTTCGAAACACGAGGATCCATATATATTTCATTAGCCCAATAAAGCACGCGGACTTCTTTATATAATCAACACCTCCCCCCACCAGGATTCGAACCCACGATCTTCTAATTGTGACCGTGGATCGCTACCTCTGCGCCACCAGGACACTAAAAGCATTCCTAGACTCTGCTATATTTCACACAAAGCCTGTTCAACGAGCTTATGGCGCCGTGAACCTTTAATGAGGACCACCCGTGCCGCTTAGGTGATCAGAGCAACGTTTTCCCAAATGCGGCTTCGAAACACGAGGATCCATATATATTTCATTAGCCCAATAAAGCACGCGGACTTGTACATATAATCAACACCTCATCCCACCAGGATTTGAACCCACGATCTTATAATTGTGACCGGGGAATGCTACCTCTGGGCCACCAGGACAATAAAAGCAGTCCTAGACTCTTCTATATTTCACATAAAGCCTGTTGAACAGGCTATGGCACCATGTGAACCTCTAATGAGGGACCACCGTGCAACAGGTGATCAGAACAGCGTTTTACCAAATGTGACGCGCTGAGGATCCATATATATTTCATTAGCCCAGCCAAAGCACCTTGAGGCTTCTTCATATAATCAACACACTCACCCACCAAGTTTGAACCCACGATCTTGCCAGTTGTGACCGGGGAATACTACGTCTGGGCCACCAGGATAATAAAAGCAGTCCTAGGCTCTGCTATATTTCACACAAAGCCTGTTAAACGAGCTTATGGCGCGGTGAACCTCTAATGGGGACCACCCGTGCCGCTTAGGTGATCAGTGAACGTTTTACCAAATGCGGCTTCGAAACACGAGGATCCATATATATTTCATTAGCCCAATAAAGCACACGGACTTTTACACATAATCAACACCTCACCCCACCAGGATTTGAACTCACGATCTTCTAATTGTGACAGGCGGAACGCTACCTCTGGGCCACCAGGACAATAAAAGCAGTCCTAGACTCTGCTATATTTCACACAAAGCCTGTTCAACGAGATTATGGCGCCGTAAACCTCTAATGGGGACCACCCGTGCTGCTTAGGTGATGAGAGTAATGTTTTACCAAATGCGGCTTCGAAACACAAGGATCCATATATATTTCATTATCCCAATAAAGCAAGCGGACTTCTACATATAATCAACACCTCACCCCACCAGGATTTCAACCCATGATCTTATAACTGTAACCGGGGAACGGTGCCTCTGAACCACCAGGAAACTAAAAGCAGTCCTAGATTGTTATATTTCACACAAAGCCTGTTGAATGAGCTTATGGCGCCGTGAACCTCTAATGGGGACAACCCTTGCCCCTTAGGTGATCAGAGCAACGTTTTACCATATCCGGCTTGGAAACACGAGTATCCATATATATTTCATTAGTCCAATAAAGCACTCGGACTTCTACATATAATCAATACCTCACCCCACCAGGATTCAAACCCACGATCTTATAATTGTGACCGGGGAACGCTACCTCTGGGCCACCAGGACACTAAAAGCAGTCCTAGACTCTGCTATGTTTCACACAAAGCCTGTTCAACGAGCTTTTGGCGCCGTGAACCTCTAATGGGGACCACCCGTGCCGCTTAAGTGATCAGAGCAACGTTTTTCCAAATGCGGCTTCGAAACACGAGGATCCAAATATATTTCATTAGCCCAATAAAGCACTCGGACTTCTACATAAAATCAACACCTCACCCCACCAGGATTCAAACCCACGATCTTATAATTGTGACCGGGGTATGCTACCTCTGGGCCACCAGGACAATAAAAGCAGTCCTAGACTCTACTATATTTCACACAAAGCCTGTTCAATGACCTTATGGCGCCATGAACCTCTAAAGGGGACCACCCTTGCCCCTTAGGTGATCAGAGCAACGTTTTACCATATCCGGCTTGGAAACACGAGTATCCATATATATTTCATTAGCCCAATAAAGCACGCAGACTTCTACATATAATCAACATCTCACCCCACCAGGATTTGAACCCACGATCTTATAATTGTTACCGGTGAATGCTACCTCTGGGCCACTAGGACAATAAAAGCAGTCCTAGACTCTGCTATATTTCACACAAAGCCTGTTCAACGAGCATATGGTGCTGTGAACCACTATAGGGGACCACCCGTGCCGCTTAGGTGATCAGAGCAACGTTTTACCAAATGCGGCTTCGAAACACAAGGATCCATATATATATTTCATTAGCCCAATAAAGCACGCGGAGTTCTACATATAATCAACACCTCATCCCACCAGGATTTGAACCCACGATCTTATAATTGTGACCGGGGGATGCTACCTCTGGGCCACAAGGAACAATAAAAGCAGTCCTAGACTCTGCTATATTTCACAAAAAGCCTGTTCAACGAGCTTAAGGCGCCGTAAACCTCTAATGAGGACCACCTGTGCCGCTTGGGTGATCAGAGCAACGTTTTACCAAATCCGGCTTTGAAAAACGAGGATCCATATTTATTTCATTAGCCCAATAAAGCACGCAGATTTTACATATAATCAAAACCTCACCCCACCAGGATTTGAAACCACGATCTTATAATTGTGACCGGGGAATGCTACCTCTGG
>NW_024712351.1:0-18541 GCF_018991925.1 Homarus americanus
AGTGATGTGTGTCGCCAGGCATGATGAGCAGCATTAAAGTGAGGCACAACTGGGAATCCTTACCAGTTATATAAGGATTTATTTATCAATATTAATGGAATAATACGTACGAGCAGCATGGGGGCCGGGGCTTGTACCGTCAGATAAAAAATACTATAGAGGATTCACAGGGATCACTCCAGTGATTGTCGAGCACACGGACTTTTGGAGGTGCCTGTACCTAATAATTCACAGGTGTCAAATGATCTGTGTCAATTAACTAGAAACTTATAAAAGAACTTATTCGGGCTTCAGGGTCAGAATGATACAGTATGGGTTTAAGGTGAATGATCTTTAAAAGAGAATGTTTGTGCCAAAATAACTCAGTCGTGTAAAGGATTAATCTTTTGAAACGAAATAAATGTTTTGTTTTGATTTATTGTTCCCGTATGTCTGTAATGTGTGTGTGTGTGTGTGTGTGCCCGAAGGCTGAAAATATACATTGGACATAAATGACTTATTACATACATTGGTGGCTTAACAAAAGCCTGCATTAGAGAAAGGTAAAGGAACATACAGTGAACATACAGATTAATGTTTACAATGGAGGTCACGTAGATATTGTTTATAAATATTTACCATTTCTTAGAGTAAAAATATTCCTTATGTTATATTTCACTAATTATTTCATAGAAACGTATTGGAAAAGACCAAGTCTCTTCAGTGTTGTTATATTACGAGTTTGTAAGATATAAAGGAATCCTTAGTGAAGATCTTAATGGAGTGAGTAGTCACCCAGAAGAGGATGTGACACACTGAACCTCATCACGTCTTTGTCTGGCGCTCAATATGAAGCAGCAGCACAAGGTTGGGTGCTCTTTTGTTTCATGCACAGATGCTCTTTTTAGTTCATATCCAGTAAGTGAACTGTTCTTTATCCGTGCAATAAGGACTAGACTGTAGCAAACTTTGCTCTCCTTTGAACACAACTTTTGCCCTTGGCTATAATTTGTACCCTGTGAATATGACGTTGGTGGTGCGTCATCATAGAGAAAAGCCACACTAACAACCCCTCACCCCCACCCTACCTAGACCAGCCTTCCGACGACAAAGAGATTAAGCGTAACTATGGCACTTGTGGAAATGATTGTGAAACAAAGCAACATGTTCAGGAGTTAAGATGATGTGTTTTTGATGGACGGTTGTTTCTTGGTGGAGTGTGCGCGAGGAGTCACTACAGGAAGCTGCCTCACTGTGCTCCCGCTTCTTGTACCCAACTCCCAGTTTATTTTCAAGCTCACGTCCTTTCGTTTGATTTTCAGTTTTTTTTTGAAGATAAAACTTTAATACAAGTTTGTGATGTATGCGGATGTATGCGTCTCCACATTATCGGCAGAGAGAGAGAGAGAGAGAGAGTGTTGCAGTTGTGGGCTTCTGGGTGCCTACTTCACTCTCACGTAACCGGTTGGTTCAGTTGAAGATGCCCACTGGTCCTACTAAGAAATACCACAACGGGCTGGAAAGTATTCATGCACTACATCCTTGACCGCAGAGTCAGGCATGCCTGCTTGCTCCTCTCCGAGCAGCCAGGTCAACTGTTAAGTTGGCCCATACCAACCCCTTCCCCTGAACCCTCCTCCCCACCGGAATATCAACAAGTTCTCGCCAGAAGTTACAATTTCATTTAGGAAAGGAATAGAACCAGTGTTAAACAGAGGTGAACAGTGGTGAACAGTGCTTAAGTCAGTGAGAACAACTCAACAGTAACAGTGGTACCCAAGTTGACCTTTCACACAGTGAGGTCCCGGGTACCCAGTGATAACGGCCCGTGAGACCCAACTACCAGCGATGTGTTAATCCGTCTAAGATAGGAAGGCCTGGAACCACACCTCACTCATATAACACCATCTGTGAGGGAATTACTACACCACGTGAGGCCCCTCATAACAGCATATGTGAAGGAATTACTACACCACGTGAGGCCCCTCATAACACCATCTGTGAGGGAATTACTACACCACGTGAGGCCCCTCATAACACCATCTGTGAGGGAATTACTACACCACGTGAGGCCCTCATAACACCATCTGTGAGGTACTACACCACATTGAAATTTCATAACACCATCTGGCAGTACTACACCACGTGAAACCTCATAACACACCATCTGTGAGAATTGCTACCACGTAGAGCCCTCATAACACCATCTGTGAGGCTTTACTACACACACGTGAGTCCTCCCTAACACCATCTGGGAAATTGCTACACTGCATTTTTGCTGTTCTTTTACTACATTAATCCATATGTTCCTTTACCTTTCTCTGTGGCTTTGTTAAACCTGTGTATGTAACCAAGTCATTTCTTTTAATGTATATTTCAGCCTTCAGGCTGCAGAACTTTTCAATAAATAGGTGGTGTGTTTGTGTGTGTTATTATTAAACTAAGTAAAAGCGATGTCTTGCAATAAATGGATAACAGCCCAGGGACGGCGGAGCAGCCTCTATTTCCCCACCCACTCCTGCGCTGTCTGGGCTTAAGGATAGGTTCTTGATGCTTTATGTTCGATCGAAAAAAATATAATCCAACAAAATTTCGAGAAAGAAAATCGTGGTGATGCGTGTAGGAGGTGAGGAGCTGGGAACATAAACGTAGTCGCCAAGTTTTGGTCCTCCGTCAGGGTCGATCACCCGCGCTGCAGTCATTTTGCGAGGCTGGCGCTCCGCCCCCTCACAACACCTGACCCAATTTTGGCAAAGGCGGCGATTGGCTGGGCCACGTCTACAGTGGGCTGGGCCTGCCGCACAATTCTTGGTTGCCAGAGGTCTCCGCCAATCGCTCGGAATGCCTCGCTGCGGGAGGAGGTGATTGGCCTGGCGCCAATGAGAGGGTTAAAATGTCGAGTGCAGGAAATGAACGTAACGGGAAAGAATATGAATCTCCTGCTTTATAATTTACGAGACGATATTTGAGTTTTCGTCGTGTATATATTGTGCTATAAAAATATTCTCATCTGAACCTCCATACATTTACCTTCTTCCTCTTGTCAAGGGTGTAGGCAGTCCCGGATTATCCATTAGGCACAGTAGGCACAGTGCCTAGGGCCTGCGAGATATTGGGGGCCTACGAAAAATAAAACGAGAACTTTTCTTCCCCTTTTTCTACAGGTTATTATTAAATTGATACTGAGGTACTTTTTTCCATCTATTTATTACTTAGTCCTATTAGTGTCCACCAGCTAGCTGTGCTTCTTGTAAACAAAACTATTTCTGTACTGTACAAGAACAGCTGATCTAACCCATTTTCTTTTACTCAATTCATGGCAAACATCACTGAATCTTATTCTTTCGACATCACATTTTATAATTAGGTACTAGCTTGTGTTATTAGTGAATATGCTGTCAAATGGGGCCCCATATCTTGGAGGTGCCTAAGGCCTACGAAAGTCTTAACCCGTCACTGGGTGTAGGGCGATGCTAAATTCAGCTGGTCTTTTGTTATCATCCCCGGGGGGAAGGCCATTCATCAGGGTGAGTTATGGCACTAACCCCCCCCACCCCCCCTATCTCTCTCCCTCTCTCTCTAGACCCACAATAGGGGAGCGAGTATCACACCTTGTCATCAGGTGGTTGGTATCAGCGTTAGTGGCTTCCTTTACTACCTGGGAGTGTCATGAAGGGGTAGAGGCGGCCCCAGTCTCTCCTTCATCACTTTGGGGTTTTTGTGGGGGGTGAGGGAAGGTCACGCTCCCCATGATGCCAAGCTCTTGCGACTGGGGCTTCCAGTCCTCTGTGTGTCCTCTCTAAACTAGAGTGTGCCTCACACACACACACACGCTCTATCGGACACTCCTCGCAGGTGGAAGTACGTGGATGACTGCACTAGGGAGTTACAGTGGACAACACCTCACCGGACTACTCATCGCTACAAGGCACCCTGGACAGGCTACAGGCATAGTCTACGGAGAACAAGGTCACCATCATCACACCAAAACCGTAGTCATGCACATCAATACCGCCATCACTCCAGTGCAAGCTCCAGTAGTCACAGTGGTTGCCCATCTTCCCCAGTTAGTGCAGTCTGCAAAACCCCTGGGAGTAACTATAGACCACAAACTGGACTGGAAGGCCCAAGTAAACAGCACAATCAAGGTAGCCTCGTACCTACTCTACATGCTACAACGACTCAGGTCACTTGGGGCACCCATGCCAAGGCTGAGGACTATCTACAACGTATTTATTCTCCCCAAATTAACGTATGCGTCACCAGCCTGGTCGTCTTCTCTCAACTCCACCCAACAACATCAGATAGAGAAGGTACAGAAGAGAGCCTGCAGAATCATGGTCGGCGCAGACTACTCCGGCTACAAAAACGCTCTCTCCACCCTGGAAATGCCATCCCTCAGTGACCTCCACCACCATGCACAAGCAGGATTTGGCAGTGGACTACTGCACCGTCCTCGGCATCGCCACCTACTGCCACCGGCAGTTCCCCGCCCACCTCGCGCAGGCCCCCACTACAACAAAATTCAGCCCATAAGAGCCCGGCTCGCACTGATAGATATAAGAAGATAACCATCCCATCTATTGTTAAAATAATAAAAAGCTCCTGATTTAAGTACTGTACATCCCTGTAAATGTATTGAATGTATATTATTATGTCTAAATTACATGCAAGTTTGTATATTATCAGCCACCGGCTGCAACTCTTTTAATAAACCGTTTATTATTATTAGTAGTAGTAGTAGTATTTACACACACACACACACACACATACAGAAACAGACATACATACACATACACATACATACACACACCTCCCTCACTCCACCTGGTGTTTACAGTACCTGGTCCTACACCTCCCTCACCTCTACACCTCCCTCACCCTTACACCTCCCTCACCCTTACACCTCCCTCACCCTTACACCTCCCTCACCCCACCTGGTGTGTACAGTACCTGGTCCTACACTTCCCTCCCCCCACCTGGTGTGTACAGTACCTGCTCCTACAGCACCCTCACCCCACCTGGTATGTACAGTACCTGGTACTACACCTCCCTCACCCACCTGGTGTGTAAAGTACCTGGTCCTACACCTCCCTAACCCCCAAACCTCCCTCACCCCACCTGATGTGTACAGTACCGGGTCCAACACCTCTCTCACCCCACCTGGTGTGTACAGTACCTGGTCCTACACCTCCCTCACCCCACCTGGTGTGTACATTACCTAGTCCTACACCTCCCTCACCCCACCTGGTGTGTACAGTACCTGGTCCTACACCTCCTTCACCCACCTGGTGTGTACAGTACTTGGTCCTACGCCTCCCTCACCCCACCTGGCGTGTACAGTACCAGGTCCTACACATCCCTCACCCCACCTGGTGTGTACAGTAACTGGACCTACACCTCCCTCACCCCACCTGGTGTGTACAGTACCTGGTCCTACACCTCCCTCACCCAACCTGGTGTGTACAGTACCTGGTCCTACACCTCCTTCACCCCACCTGGTGTGTACAGTACCTGGTCCTACACATCCCTCACCCCACCTGGTGTGTACAGTACCTTGTCCTACACCTTCCTCACCCCACATGGTGTGTACATTACCTGGTCCTACACCTCCTTCACCCCACCTGGTGTGTACAGCACCTGGTCCTACACCTCCCTCACCGCACCTGGTGTGTACAGTACCTGGTCCTACACATTCCTCACCCACCCGTGAGTACCCAGTCCTACACCTCCTCCACCCACCTGGTGGGTACAGCACCTGGTCCCACACCTCACACACCTGGTGTACAGTACCTGGTCCTACACTCCTCACCCCACCTGGGTGTGTGGCCACAGTACCCGTCCCACACCTCCCTCAATTCCACCTGGTGCAGCTGTACCTAGTCCCATGTCCCTGACCCCCAATCTGTGTGTACAGCACCTGGTCCCACACCTCACACCCACCTGCTGCACAGCACCTGGTCCCACACCCTCACCCCACCCTGTGTGTGTGCACCTAGTCCCACACACCTCCCTCACCCACCTGCTGTGTACAGTACCTTATCCCACACCTCACCCACCTGGTGCAGGCACAGAAAGTGCCCTGGTCCCACCTCCCCCCTCACCCCACCTGGTGTGTGCTGAGTGCCCTGTCCCACACCCTCACCCCACATCTGGTGTACAGCACCTGGTCCCACACCCCCCACCCAGGCAGCACCTGGTCCCACCCTCACACCCCACCTGGTGTACACACCCAGTCCCACACCCCCTCACACCCCACCTGGTGCAACACACCTGTCCCACACCTCCTGCACCCCACCCATGTGTGTGTACAGTACCCAGTCCCACACCTCCTCACACCCACCAAGGTGTGTGTACAGTGCACCTGTCCCACCTCACCACCTGGTGTGCAGGCCAGCACCTGGTCCCACACCCCTCACACCTGGCACCTGGTGTGTGTACAGTACCTATCCCACACCTCCCTCACCCCACCTGGTGTGTACATTACCTAGTCCCACACCTCCCTCACCCCACCTGGTGTGTACAGTACCTAGTCCTACACCTCCCCCACCCCACCTGGTGTGTACATTATCTAGTCCTACACCTCCCTCACCCCAGCTGGTGTGTACAGTACCTGGTCCTACACCTCCCTCACCCCACTTGGTGTGTACAGTAACTGGTCCTACACCTCCCTCATCCCTACACCTCCCTCACCCCACCTGGTGTGTACAGTACCTGGTCCTACACCTCCCTCACCCACCTGGTGTTTACAGTACCTGGTCCTACACCTCCTCACCCCACCTGGTGTGTACATTACCTTGTCCTACACCTCCATCACCCCACCTGGTGTGTAGAGTACCTGGTCCTACACCTCCCTCACCCCAACTGGTGTGTACAGTACCTGGTCCTACACCTTCCTCACCCCATCTGGTGTGTACAGTACCTGGTCCTACACCTCCCTCACCCCACCTGGTGTGTACAGTACCTAGTCCAACAAATCCCTCAAACCACCTGGTGTGTACAGTACCTGGTCCTACACCTCCCTCACCCACCTGGTGTGTACAGTACCTGGTCCTACACCTCCCTCACCCCACCTGGTGTGTACATTACCTAGTCCTACACCTCCCTCACCCCACCTGGTGTGTACAGTACCTGGTCCTACACCTCCTTCACCCACCTGGTGTGTACAGTACTTGGTCCTACGCCTCCCTCACCCCACCTGGCGTGTACAGTACCAGGTCCTACACATCCCTCACCCCACCTGGTGTGTACAGTAACTGGACCTACACCTCCCTCACCCCACCTGGTGTGTACAGTACCTGGTCCTACACCTCCCTCACCCCACCTGGTGTGTACATTACCTAGTCCTACACCTCCCTCACCTCACCTGGTGTGTACAGTACCTGGTCCTACCCCTCCCTCACTTCCCTCCTGTAGATAATATCTTAAACACCTTACTTACTGCTGCAGGAGAGTAGAAGTAATGTGTTAATTGATACTATACAGAGATGATCACTTCCTTCCTGTTGATAATAAACAAAGTCATATTTATTCGTATATGTAAATTTTTGGTTTAACCTCCAATTATTTATTATCTTTAAACTTTACACTAAACGACATCAATACTAATACACCGGAATAACATCTGACCTACAAATCCACACTCAGACAGTACCTGGTCCTACATTATTCCAGTTGAATAATGTACATAATAATGAATCCACCTGTGAGTCATCCGCTCAACAAGGACCCATCTACACTGTACAGTAGTTCGTCTTTACCTTAGATGCAGCCGTCCCGTCCTGGCCAGCCTCTAAGAGTGTATTAGCAACAATGTAATTTTTGCTGTTCGTTTTTTCCTTCTTGATCTCAGCTAAGAGCGGCATGACTCTCTGTAACAACGCCTCCTTAACCCCTAACTCTCCATTATCAGTATCTTACGGTTACAATGAACCTAACGACGATATCACAATTAAAGGCGTATATTACCTGAATGTGATTATAACTGATTGTTTGATGGTTGTGTTTATAACCCACAACAACAAGCGGCTGTTGTGTTTATTTATCATCAACATTTTCCTTTTCTTATTATTACAGTTTTCTTATGACTTCTCAAGTGAGTATATAAACACATGTTAATAGTTGGGATTTTCTCGGTAGACAAGAAGACTTTAGTTTCATCTCTCCCTCCCACTCCTCTCCTCACCGTGACAACAATTATGTCTCAATTGTATTAAAATATGTTGGGTATTTTTTCCTCTTGGGGATCATTGGAAGGTTTGATCGTGTCCAGTGTTGTAGCGTCGGGATGGTGCCACAGTAATTGTTTTGGGTGTTTTTAGCTTAATAAATGAAAGGTGAAACAAAGAAGACTTACAGATGAAAACATACAAGACTAATTAGTCCTCCGGGAGGTTTACCTGTGAGTCGTCCAGGTGAAGACGTAGAGAATAATGTTATTATTAGACACAATAACAAGGTAATGCCTGGTGTACTGAGGGATATGTGTGTCTTTATTTCTCTCAAGATGTGCACCTAATAATTACCAAACAGATCTACTTTAGTTTTTGAATAATGTAAACCAAACCAAACCCAAACATTAGCGTATAAACGTTCCTCCACTCGAACATAAAATATCTCTCATGCTCCACGTTTAAAAAGAAAGGAGTAAATATTACATTGTGTAGCGAGACGTGACCAGCCCCGTACAGCCTCGCCTCACTCAGTCTACTTCCCTCTAACAGCTCATTATGTCTCTCTTGTGTGTTGACTCTTGTGCTCAGGTGTGTGTTGACTCTTGTGCTCAGGTGTGTAACAGAGAGCCAGTACATGCCCAGTGGTCACTAACAGAGACGTGACAGACCGCCCCAGCAGCTAACGAGTGGTGAAGAGGATAAATTATAATAGTTTGGCTGAAATAGTTACAACACTGTCACTCTCGTTTGAAGAATGAACATTGTTTTTTATCAGTTTACATAACAACTTGTGTAGTCAGAGGAAAGTACTGAAACAAATGTTACAATATTTACTTTATAACAAAAGACTCATAAGACCACCGGTGGAGACCTTCACTAAGTCATCACAACAATGGCTTATTGGCCCTCAATACATTTACTCTATCAAATTTATCACATTTTCATGAAATTCTCGTGAAAGAGAAAGTTGCAGTTGGTATCAATTGTCGGCTTCTACTAATGACCTGACAGTTGTGACAATAAAGCCATCTGGTGACAAGGGTGAATATAACTTTTAGTTATCCTGTAGACACGGGAAGCCTTTACAGTTCCCTGGCACCAATTATTACAACATGGAACTTATTACTTATAGTATTATAAAGAAGCACAATAGACCGCGGGCCGAGGCTCGATATCATTCAATTCCGTAGTACCCGTCAAGGAACTACTTCAAATGAATTTTTCCTTGTAAATTAGATGTTGCTAATCACGAATATGAATGTTCCCAGTCTCAAAAGTTCCACGTTAGTTTATAATTTTTTTTGAAAATTATCAGAAAATGTGGATAGAAAGCAGTACATAGTGACGTCACGGCAGAACACTGGCCACCAATGAAACGGCGTGTCTCATAAGGGCTGGTTCACGGCCAATCATGATCGCCGTCTCTCACCAATATTGATAAACGTGGCGTGCTCCATGCACGTTGTTGATTCTACAAGACGGGACAATATTATTAGTTTTTCTGAGGCTAGTTGGCGAAAATTTGTCTCAAGTGTGCATTTATGGAAATACCTAGACACCAGGGAATCCGAAGTTGCCAAGGATTCCATAAATCGCTGTGGACTAGAGCTTGTACAGAGCTTTGAAGCGTTGCACGCTAAAATCCCCGCGGTAGAAATCGTCGGATATCACCGCAAGTTCTACATGCGGTTTACAGATAAAACGAAGATAGACAGAGCACGAAACAAACATGATGAAAGGCTAGCTCATATCTTTGAATTAGGTAGGTACATAGAGCAGGCTATACAGGTATTGATATAGGTCTTGGATTGTATATGTTGAGTACTTGACTGGTCTCTCTGCTTGATATCACAGGGATGGGTGTGATCTGATTCGTGTGAATGATATAAAGACTGATGTTGAAGTCAAACCAATTCCAGCATTGTATACAACCCAAGAGGAAGCTGGCTGCTCTTACACAGTGCTCATGCTGCCAATACTAGTGGACACAGTTATAAACAGCCCAGATACTGATGTACTTGTGGTCGCTGTAGCATTCTGTATGGACATTGATGCGGAGTTGTACTTCCATACTGGTAAAGGCGATAATATGCGCACAATTGCTCTTTGCCAAATATTTGGCCATTTTGGTGGAGAAGTGTGTGAAGCCTTCTTTCATTGTGTGACCGGTTGTGACTCTGTTAGCATGGAATAGGAAAAAAGAACTCTGCCAAAATCATGATATCAAACCCTGCTCACTGCGCAGCATTAGCACAACTTGGAAATGTATTTGAGGTTTCTCAGACTCTATCTGATGAGCTGGAGGCATATATATGCGAGCTATATGGACAAAAGGATTGCTGTGATGTAAATGAATCACGGGTGAAAAATGTTTAAGTCTGGCAGATATGGAGAATGTAGGTTACCCCCGAATAAGGATCCCCTTCTGAAGCACATACAGCGGGCCAATTATCAGGCAGCAATATATAAGCGATGTCTAGTTCAAAATCCTGAAATACCGCCAACTGAAAGTAATGGTTGGAAAATTGAAGACAAAAAATTGGTAGTCGATTGGATGACTCTTCCCTCAGCACCATTTAGTGTAATGGAACTTGTGCATTGTTCATGTAAGAAAACAAAATGTGCACAAGGAAGATGCACATGTCTCCATAACAAGCTTCCTTGCACCGACTTGTGTTCATGTTCAGAATGTCAGAATTCAACCACTACCCCAGAAACAGTTGAATTGAATTGAATTGTATTGAATTGAAACATTTTATTTAGCCAGATAAATACAGATACAGAGTGGATAGAAATAACAATATTAACATGGCTGACCCAGTTGAGAACCTGAGCTCTCTTTTAGGCACCTCATATATACTATACATTTATCTCAAGGAAGTATTATGTAACATTTAGTATCATCTGGAATAGTACAATAGCATGGTAGTAATAAGTACATCTCATAATGTTACCACGGTTATCACTTCAATATTTATTTATTTTACTTATTTTTAATTTATTTTTATTTTTATTTATTTATACATACATATACACATACATATATACACATATATACACACATATACATATATATAATCAACACCCCAACCCGCCAGGATTCGAACACACGGCCCACGAGCCTATGACTGGGGAACGCTAACCGTTGGACCACCAGGATACCTAAAGCAGTCCTAGACTCTGTTATATTTCACACAAAGCCTGTTCAACGAGCTTATGGCACCATGAACCTCTAATGGGGACTACCCTTATCACGTAGGTGTCAGAGTAACGTTTTACCAAATCCGGCTTCGAAACACGAGGATCCATATATATTTCATTAGCCCAATAAAGCACGCGGGCTTCTACATACAATCAACACCTGGTGGTCCAGTGGTTATCGTTCCCCTGTCAGTCACAGTCATAGGCTCGTGGGCCGTGGGTTCGAATCCTGGCTGGTTGAGGTGTTGATTATATATATATATATATACTTCATTTTTAGTCCATATAACACGCGGACTTTGAACATATAATCAACGACCTCACCAGCAGGGAATCGAACCCTCGACCTACTGGGTAGGACTAGGGAACGCTTACCGGCTAGGCCACAAGGACACTAAAAGCAGTTCTAGAATCTGTTATATTTCACACAAAGCCTGTTCATCGAGCTGATGGCGCCGTGAACCTCATTGGGAAACTGCCCTTGCCTCTTATGTGGTGTCTAGAACTGCTTTTAGTGTCCTTGTGGCCTAGCCGGGAAGCGTTCCCTAGTCCTACCCAGTAGGTCGAGGGTTCGATTCCCTGCTGGTGAGGTCGTTGATTATATGTTCAAAGTCCGCGTGTTATATGGACTAAAAATGAAGTATATATATGTACTTCGCGTTTCATACCAGCTGGATTCGGTAAAATGCTACTGACACCACATAAGAGGCACGGGCAGTTTCCCAATGAGGTTCACGGCGCCATCAGCTCGATGAACAGGCTTTGTGTGAAATATAACAGAGTCTAGAACTGCTTTTAGTGTCCTTGTGGCCTAGCCGGTAAGCGTTCCCTAGTCCTACCCAGTAGGTCGAGGGTTCGATTCCCTGCTGGTGAGGTCGTTGATTATATGTTCAAAGTCCGCGTGTTATATGGACTAAAAATGAAGTATATATATGTACCTCGCGTTTCATACCAGCTGGATTCGGTAAAATGCTACTGACACCACATAAGAGACACGGGCAGTTTCCCATTGAGGTTCACGGCGCCATCAGCTCGATGAACAGGCTTTGTGTGAAATATAACAGAGTCTAGAACTGCTTTTAGTGTCCTTGTGGCCTAGCCGGTAAGCGTTCCCAAGTCACACCCAGTAGGTCGAGGGTTCGATTCCTTGCTGGTGAGGTCGTTGATTATATGTTCAAAGTCCGCGTGTTATATGGACTAAAAATGAAGTATATATATATATATAATATATATATATATATTTATGTATATATATATATATATATATATATATATATATATATATATATATATATATATATATATTTCATTTAGATCCACAATGGAAACGTCGATAAGATAAATTTTGATAAAATCACACAGGGAAAAGGGAAACAATGGAGCACCTTAGCTTTCGTCTTTATTCAAGACATCTTCAGAGGCATTGTTTCCCTTTTCTCTGTGCGATTTTATCAATATGAAACACGAGGTACCATATATATATGGTACCTCGTGTTTCATACCAGCTGGATTCGGTAAAATGCTACTGACACCACATACGAGGCACGGGCAGTTTCCTATTGAGGTTCACGGCGCCATCAGCTCGATGAACAGGCTTTGTGTGAAATATAACAGAGTCTAGAACTGCTTTTAGTGTCCTTGTGGCCTAGCCGGTAAGCGTTCCCTAGTCACACCCAGTAGGTCGAGGGTTCGATTCCTTGCTGGTGAGGTCGTTGATTATATGTTCAAAGTCCGCGTGTTATATGGACTAAAAATGAAGTATATATATGTACCTCGCGTTTCATACCAGCTGGATTCGGTAAAATGCTACTGACACCACATAAGAGGCATGGGCAGTTTCCCATTGAGGTTCACGGCGCCATCAGCTGATGTCTTGAATAAAGACGTCTTGAATAAAGACGAAAGCTAAGGTACTCCGTTGTTTCCATTTTCCCGTGTGATTTTATCAAGATATATATATATATATATATATATATATATATATATATATATATATATATATATATATATATATATATATATATATATATATATATATATATATATATATATATATATATATATATATATATATATAAGTTGTGCCTCAGTCTTTGCCTGTGCCCCAAATTGTCCGCAATGTTTCTGATCTTTTAACAAACGTCATTCAAACTAAGAAGAACATAACACCTAACGTCATGTATATGTTTAAAAATTACCCATCTTGAATATTCTGTGGCCTGACATCCCCGCGTGAGACCTGTGAAATTATGAAGGAAGTGGAACATGGATATGTACTCTCTCTGAATCCATGATGCAGGTCATCGGTGTGGGAGAGACTCAGGTGATCTTTACAATCAGGGGTAAAGGAAACACACTGATGTCAAGTTCGTAAGTTCTATTTCTGGGACAAACACACAAAAGGAGTTAAGACAGGGGAAACAGCGTCCTGTCTTGGAATCTCTCTGGGTATCTCTATCTGCGCATGCGCGTACAGCGCGCATGTGCTCAAAGTCTGAACTAACACAGTGACAAAAGGGAGTATGATTATAACATATAATACAGAGACCTGAATCAATAATGGTAAATAGTACAGTTACATATTACAGCCATATTCGTCTCATATATCTACACCTCCCTCCCCCTCACGCTCGTAGTGCAATCTCGAGCGGACTCTTTTTCCAGGAGCCTTTGAGAGTGACGTGGGAAAACTGCGGGGTCACTGAATGAGGACTTACTTTTCTCGTCCAAGCAAGGGTTCACAGGGATGTGGGGGAGGGGTTCACCACTAGGGGACGGTACTGAACGAAGGAAGCGGCGATTCCGCCACCATACCCGACCACTAGGAGACGGACCTCGTAATCCCTGGTCTTGCCGCAGCCCATGACAACCCCGACCTTGTCCCAGCGGTGAGACGTCGGGTCTTGAACCCGAACTGTTTGCCCGATACTCAACCTGGGAA
The DNA here is from genome assembly GCF_018991925.1 of Homarus americanus. NCBI lineage: Eukaryota > Metazoa > Arthropoda > Malacostraca > Decapoda > Nephropidae > Homarus > Homarus americanus. The sequence goes on from NW_024712351.1 coordinate 14,296, forward strand.
GGGGTCGGGCGTGCTGATCGTACTGTGCCTTTACCTGGTCAGCACGGGCGGCTGCACGACGATCGCAGTCCTCGGTCTTGGCCTGCCACTCCCTCGAGAAGGACTCAGGATGGGCAGGGACACATGACCGTAGTGGGTGGCCGTATAACATCTGTGCTGGGGAGCGACCTGTGAAGTTGGGGGTATTCCGCAATTCCAATAAACCCCGGTCAAACTTCTCACAGTCAATGTTGCCTGAGGGTGCCGTCTTGAGGATGAGATGCTTGACGGACTTTACGGCAGCCTCGGCATGTCCATTGGACTGGGGATAATGTGGCGAGGACACCACATGATAAACTCCCCATCGCTCCATGCAGTCCCGGAAGTCGTTGCTGGTGAACTGGGGCCCGCCGTCAGTCCTCAGGCGGAGAGGGACACCAACTTCCCGGAAGTAGCGACAGAACATACGTACTGTATGAGAGGCAGTAGTGTTGCCTCCGCAGGGAACGACAACAGGCCACCCTGAGAGCCGGTCGGCGATGACGAGAAAGGACTTTCCCGCCACAACGAAGAAATCCGCAGAGACGGACTCAAAGGGCCTCGTAGGGTTGTCGTTGTTCATGAGGGGTTCCTGCTGCTGACTAGGCTGCAGCACCTGGCATGGCTCGCAGACTTGAACGGAACTAGTGATGTCGGAGTCGATGCCTGGCCAAAAAACAGCTTGTCTCGCCCGGTGCTTCGTAGCTTCCACACCCCTGTGGCTGTCGTGCAGGTGGGCTAGGGTGCGGCGGCGGAGGGCGGCAGGAACCACAACTCTTGCTCCATACAAGACGAGGTCGCCATCAGCATAGAGGTCGTCCCGCATCTTCCAGTATGGGAGTAAAGAGCTGTGTAAGTCGTACCGGTTGGAGGGAAATCCCGAGGTCACGCAGTTCAGTAGACGGATGTACAAAGGGTCCGCTCTTGCCGCGGCTCGGAGTTCCTGAAGAGTCCTGTCGGCGTCCTGTGGTGGAGACTCTTCTGAGATGACGGCGTTCACGGTCACTACGGTCCTGAGGTGTGCAGTAGCATCAGCACATGCGATCTCGTCCTCTGGTGTAGGGTGGCTGACTGGGGCTCGTGATAAAGCATCAGGGATGCAGAGCAGCTTGCCAGCACGCCACACAGCTGTGAAGAGGTAGGGCGAGATCTTCTCCTTAAGGCGTTGGAGGCGGGGATTCTCGACCGCATCCAAGGAGTAGTGGTTCAGGATCGGGATGAGTGGCCGATGATCCGTCATGAGGTTGAAGTGTTGTAGGCCGATCAGATACAACCTACATTTGGACATGGCCCAGACAGCGGCTAACAGCTCCAGTTCGATGGTGGCGTAGCGAGTCTCGACGTCAGTGAGAAACCGAGAGCCACACTGAACCAGACGAAGGCGTCCATTGCCGTGGTCCTGTAGCAGAGCGTATCCAATCCCGTAGAGGCGAGAGGCATCAGTCTGGAGGACAACTGGCAGGGCCGGGTCGAAGGAAGCGAGAACAGGTGGGCTAAGGAGAGCTGTCTTGACGCGACGGAATGCCTCATCATGGTCAGCTGTCCAGGTGAATGTTCTCTTGGGGCTCATCAGGGGGCGTAGAGGCTGTGCTGCAGCGGCGATGTCGGGGGTGAACTCAGCCAACTGGTTTACCAGGCCCATGAACGAGCGGAGGTCGGTCAGGTTGGCAGGAGTTGGGAAGTCCCGGATCGCGCTGACCTTTCCAGGATCAGCCGAGATGCCCTTGCCTGAGAGGGTGTACCCACAGAAGTTCACACTAGGTGCGGCGACCACAAACTTATCCTTGTTGAGGGTGATCCCGTACTTGCGGCACCTGGTGAGCATCTGGTGAATACGCTCAAGATGCGTGGGGTAATCCTCGTCATATAGGAGCACGTCGTCGATGACCTTGACACAGTTCGCCACACCCTGAAGGGCCATGTCACCACGGAGGCAGAAAGCATCGCCAGTAGCCGCAAAACCCATAGGTCCTCTGCAGTGCTGAAATCGGCCGTACGGTGTGATGAACGTCGTGAGGTGCTGATCTTCTTCCGCAAGTTCCATCTGCCAGTACCCACATAAGGCATCTGCTGTAGTAAAGTACCTTGCCTTCGGGTCCACGCTGCGTATAGCGGTGAAGGGTGTCGGTGAAGGGTGGGTCGGGCGGGAAACTTGGCTATTCAGCTTGGTGAGGTCGACGGTGATACGAACTCCAGTAATGTTCTTGGCGACTGCTACCATGGGGTGACACCAATCCGAGGGGTCGTCACCAGCAGGCTTAATGATCCCCTGGGCTACCATAGAGTCGAGTTCCTTCTTAACTTGGCTCTGAAAAGCGAAGGGTATCTGTCGCGGTGTGTGGATGGCGAAAGGTACTGCGTCATCCTTCAGGTGTATTCTCATGGGGGAGCCAGCCATTGGCTTGAGTGGAGCTGTCTTGAGGTCCTCCTTGGAAACCAGCACGTCCTTGAATTGCAGTAGGAAGAATTCCCTGGCTGCAGAAGGTGACGAATTGGGTGGGAGGGGCAGCTCCTTGCACCTGTTGACATGTTTTATTTCCAGAATTGGCTTAGGGAAGTCTGGAGATATTATGGCCAACTCTTGACAGTGGCCATAAGACAGTAGTGGCATCTGAACACCTTTGTGGACCTGAATCCTGGCAGAACATGACTGCTTACCTAGGGTGAGGGTAGCCTGAAATGTACCCAGAGCAGGTGCCATTGTAGAACCGTCTGCGGTGAGCGTTGTAGAAGTTGACGGTGGTTGCAAGCTGCTCCTAGGGATCCCCAGAATGTCGAGGTGTCTTGTGCTGATGGCTGTGACGTCCGCACCTGTGTCAGGAAGCATCTGGATACGGGAAGTAATGTCGCCGTATGACAGGTGAACACAGATGGGCTGAGGTGTCTTGCTGACAGGGGAAGAAGAGGATCCCACGCGACGACAGCGCTTGTTCTTCGCCGCCTGAGACTTGCAAGTAGTATTATTCTTCTTCTGTGACTGACAGCATTTGTCATAGTGTCCAATGCGGCTACAGGAGCGGCACTGGACGTTGTTGGCAGGGCACTTCAGTGTCCTAGCCCAATGACCACGACGGCCACAGTTATTGCAGGTGCTGTCAGCGGCAGGGCATTCAGAACCATGCCGACGAGCACAATACTGGCAGGAATGACCTGGCGTCGAAGTCTGAAGTGATGCTGAAGAGTGATGCGAAGCTGAAGTCGGATGTGAAGCTGAAGTCGGATGTGAAGCTGAAGTCGGATGTGAAGCTGAAGTCGGATGTGAAGCTGAAGTCGGATGTGAAGCTGAAGTCGGATGTGAAGCTGAAGTCCGGTCACGTCCTTTGTTCTTCTTATATGCGGAGATGGCACACAGCTGGTTAGATGGAGCACGAATGGCAGAAGTCGCACTTCTGGTGGCTTCGTAAGAGCGGCAGGTGGTGACAACATCCTGTAGAGAAGAGGCAGTGTCGAGGGAGATAAGCTTCTGAATTAGCTCTTCGTCCCGTACGCCCATGAGGATAATCATCTTCAGCTGTGTTTCCTCACAAGTCAACGAGTTCCCAGGACAAACGTCAACCTCCTCAGCGATGCGTCTGAGTCGTACGTAAAAATTGGCAAACGACTCACCCTCCAGCTGCTTACAACTGAGAAGTTCTCTCCTACGGAGAGCTTCGTTGCGGAGACCCTTGATATGCGTCTGTAAAGCATCCAAGACGTCCTTCACAGTCTTGTCTGTGTCGTGGGGAATTTGCAGGGTGTGCTCCAGGATACGTTGCGTCTCTAGGGTGAGACACATCCTCATCTGGATCAGCTGTTTCTCCCTAGGCAACCTTGATAAATAGACCATCATCGAATAATCGTCCCACCTCCGACGCCATTCACGGAATACCTGGAACGAGGCATCAGCTTGGAGTGGCGGTGGACTCTGAGCGAGTGCTTTCTGTGGGGGGGGCAAAGAAGTTGAAGAGGACCCTGCAGGTGCACCTGTGGACGAAGAGGCAGGTGTAGTAGCTGCTTGAAGGTTAACAGGTGCCAACAACTCGATAATGGCACTGAATCTGGCATTTTCTTGTTGACGTCTGTGATTCTCTTCACGTCTTCGTTCATCGTCTTCCTGTCGCCTCCTGATGTCGTCTTGTCGTCGGTTTTCTTCCAAAAACTGAATTAAATGAAGGAAGTCGACACCTGTGGCAGATTGCTGACGTGTGTAGTGGGGGCTAAGGGTGGGTGGGGCCGCTTGATCCACTTT